>NC_059336.1:92275983-92579013 GCF_018350155.1 Leopardus geoffroyi | reverse complement strand
ACAACACCTTCAACCAGGTGAAGGGAAGAACAAAAAGATAGATGGATTCTGGTTCCTCAGTGCTGTGGAGCTTCCAGATAAGCCTCCAAATTAGTATGCATGGGTTTTTAAAATAGAGGTTGTATTGATTATCAACAGATTTCCCCTCAAATTCAAATCACTCTTCTATGATAAAAGATTTGGACCTTGTAAATATTTCTTCTTTGTCAGCCAATACAATGTTAATTTAGTCAATAGAGAGCACTAGATGGGCCGTCAAGGAGGAAGAGATTTCTGACTCCAGTTCGCTTCTCTGGCCAGGCTCTTGCAACGCACTGTAGCTAGCAGTGCACAGTGGCCAACAGCTTGCAAGCAGGTACCTCAAAGTGTGGATTTCCAGCAGATCAGGTATTATCATAGGTCCCACCATTAAGATGGGCTTCCTCGTTTCAAAGGACAGGTAGCAGAAGCCTGGCAGCACTTAACCAGAGATAGGAGGAGCACATCTGCTGACAAAGGCAGCTGGGCTATACCAGTAATCAGAAAGCCTTGGCCCATAGAGTTATTTGGCAATGGATATTTGATCATGAAGTCTCTAGTAATGTAATAGTTGGGCAACCCACTGCAGTATTATTTGATCAACATGACAGGAAACTAAGTCTGGTAGACAAAAATCTGACTTAATAATTACCATGGAGAGTCCCAGCTTCTCATCCAGTTTCCGGTTCTATGTCAATTCAGAGACCCCTAATTAAAGGCTAGGTCTCTTTGAGGAAGGTACTTGCACTATTGCCAAAATTACCCACCATAATAAATCTTCCTCTACTCCTTTTCCCAAAAAGCCCATTTACTGGAATGACTGTATGTTGGAGAAAAAGAAATGTCCAGACTTTCCAGAGATTTCTGATTTTGATTTGATGCTCAGACCCATCAAATGGCCCCAAATGCCACTCTGTCCCATTGAAGTCTGGTGAAGAAATATATGGATGGACCTCTTAGAATGGGCATAGACTGTGAAGATATTTGTGTCCCATGTGAATCCTCAAAGGGCATCCACCACAACGGTGACTCTTACTACTCAGGTGGACAAAATAGCATATTACATATACACCTTGTGGCTACAGTGACAAGGTTAGAAGCTAGGGATTAGACTCAATAACATGGTCTTCTCCTCACCAAGGATGACCTAGCTGTCACTACTTCTAAGAGACTAATCTGTCAACAGCAGAGATCAGCTGCTCCTGATATGGCACAATTTCCTGGGCCATTCTAGCCAGCTATCTGTTAGTAGTTTGATTGCAATGAAGCAGAGATGAAACCTCACTGCAATAGACATACAGTCCTAGGAAGGTATTTGTTTTCATTGCTCCTGTGCTCCTGCCAACACCACAATCCATGCATCCCCAGAACATTTCCCATCTAGCTTCTAACAAGAACTCATTTTACAACAAAGGAAGTGCAACACTGGGTTCATACCCATAAAATTATCTGAATTGCCACCTTCCCTACCTCCAGGAAGGAGCTAAGCTAATGAAAGGTGGAATGGTTTCTCAATGACTCAATTATAGCTCCAGATGGGAGACAACACCCTGAAAAGATGGGTTTACATAATGTAATGTATATGTTTTGAATCAGATACGTTATATGACACTTTTCCTTACAGAGAATACATGGACCCGGGAAGAAATGAACCCACTTGCAGAATTTTTGCTCTCAACCTGCAACCTTGAACTCTACTAATTTGGACTTCTTAGGCTCTGAAGACAAAATGCTTTAGCTCTAATTTCAAAATATATCCAGAACCCAATAATCTCTTACTATCTCCATTACTATGACTGTGGCCCAGACCACAATATTTTCTTGGCTGGACAATCTCAATGACCTACACAGTTTCCCTTCTCCTGTACCCACATGGCAGATAGTTAGTGATTTTTAAAAATGCAAACCAGATCGTGTCTCTCGCTTGTTGAAAATCTCCCAGTAACTTTCACTGTTATCCTGAGTAAAAGCCCAAAATCTTTGTCATGTTTAACAAGGCACTAAAGTATCAGCAACCATTAATAACCATTGACCATTTCCTGCCTTTTCACTATGATCTAGGCACACAGCCTCTTTGCTCTCCTTTTGAACACACTAGACTCATTTTCTTCTCAGGATATTTGTGCCTATTGACCCTCTGCCCAGTAGACTCTTTGTCAAGATACCTAAATGATTAGTTGCCACACATCATGTATGTCTGTTTAGATGATAACCTATTTTAGGGAAATTTCCATGACCACTCTATAAGAAAATGACACCACTTACCATTACTCCCTAATGCCTTTCATGAGTCATTTTATTTACATCTAATGTATTTCTTTGGTTGTGTTACTCTAACAAATAGAAGAAATATCTATGAAAGCTAGTGTTTTGTTTCATTAACTACTGAATCCTTAGAATCTAGATTAGGGTTTTTCAACCTCAGCACTACTGAAATTGGGGGCTCCATAATTCTTTGATGTGGGAAGCTGTTTGGTGCGTTACAGGATGCTCAGCAACATCCCTGACCTCTAGTGACTAGATTCCAGTAGCATTTATACCTTAAATTATGATGACCAAAAATATTTCCAGATGATGCCACATGTCTTCTGGGGAGCAAAATTGCCTCCACCTGAGAGCTACTGATCTCGATCAGTAAAGTGGACAGTTAGATCTTTATAATGAATGAATGACTTAAATATCTGCATATATGTGCCTAGAAAAGTTTGGCATGATATATGCTGAAATGCTAATTGTGGAGAGGTTATTGGTGCATGTGTGTTTTTTGTATTTGAAGTTTTACTTCAGGTTCTCTGTATTACTTTTACAAGAAAATACAATTGCTTGGAACAGTCTCCTATTAGCTTTCGCTTTTTAGTTCCTCCAGTCTGTGTTTAACTCTTTTCTGGCACTGAGGATTCTTTGGCTGAAAAGTTTGCTCTCAAACTGATGTAGATAGCATGTTTTCCTTTGCATTCAAAAGTTCTTCTAATCACATGTGCTAGTTTCCCCTCAGTCTGTTTTATTCCTATTCCCCAGGAGAAGGTCACAGAAAACTCTGGATATCTGCAAAGTGCATGATCATTGTTTTTACTGTTAATGGTTATTAAAAGCCAAAGGTAACTTCGCAAAAATAACTTAACAAGCCAACTTAGCCATTAATATTCACATTAACTAGAGTCCTTTGGCCTCCTTAAGGATAAATCTTCTCAATCAAGTAAAATGCAGAATATAGCAATGAGATGATTAATTCAAACATTATCAGGTGCGAAATACTAATGGATGGAACTGGAAGTTCTATCAACCAGTCTTCACTTTCCTTTAAAAATATTACTTTCGTCATTGCTATATTATTTTAATCCTTAGAAAGTTGTGTTAAACATTTATTTTTTATGTATTAAAATATCAAAATAATTGCTTTATATATTCAGTGCTTATTTCGTACTTAAACTTACTTCTACTTCTAACTGTATTTTCTTTGTATATTCCTTATTCAAACCAAGAATATTCCTGGTCCTTCCAGATGTCCAGATTTGAAATAGTAGTGCTACCATTCTCTGGTAATCACCCACAGTGATGATCACCTTCTGCCAAGAGCCCAGTTACATTATTACTACTCACTTTTCTTATCCATTTTACTACAGCCACTACAGTCAGACATTCACCACCACAATTCTGCAATAATCTACGAACAGCCCTTCCCAATTTGATCTTCTTCTTTTCTCTAATGACAATTATATGCAACTAAATGCACCTCCCTAAAGTGGACCACCCTCTCCCCTCTTCTCAGAATCTCAGCAATGGTTGTCAGTTGGGCACTAGAGTGTCAGAACTTCAATCCAGCATCTGAAGGTCTCTGCTAATACACCTTGAGTATAGTTCTTCAAACTTGTTTCTCCTTCACTTCCTCGACATACAAGTAGATGCACATACTTTCCAATTGTCATACAAAAAAAAAGGAAAATCTACCTAAATGTTCTTACACAATCACTACACATCCAAATCCTACCGTTATCTTAAGCTCTCTTCAAATACACCCTTTTCCATGATACGTTGGATGCTTTCACCCTATGCAAATGGTGTTTCTGTTTTCTGAATTTCTGAAATCACTTCATCTCCACATATCTTACGGCAATTATTAATTTCCACCTTAAAGATGCCGTATCTATTCTGCTCCAGTCTGTATGTTTCTCAAAGTTTAAAAATGCTTGCAGATTGTTGTTTCCTTTTGGTAGTCCTGACCATGATAGGTGCTGAATAAACATATTTTCTATGCATGGAATTTAGATCTAACGCTTGTCAGTGAATCTTATGGCCTCATTAAGGTTCATTCATGTGAAATCTAATTGGCATATCTTTCTTTCCCTTAGTCAGTCATGAGTAGGATTACTCTAAATTCTGTTTGGTTGCAATTATTAACTCCAAGCACAAAGAAGTCAAATGCCAAAGAGAATATAACCCAGAGGAAACTTTACTGTATGAAAATGGATTAACTTTGCTTGATAAAGCCATTTTCTAATTTTGTGATCTCTAAGACTCTGCCCTCCAAATTTCTCTCTAAGATTATACTTCTGCCTATTCCTTTGTTTCTGTTACTTACTTAAACTTAACACGTATTTGCTAAGACCAGTAAAATCCTTGAATTGTGTTTAGCTGGACTTCTATGCCAGGCCAGCCCTATGCCCTTTATGCTTCATGAGTTGATATGGTATTCTGGTAAATGTGCAAATACTTTCTGTGTCTTCAGTGAGGAAATTTGAAGTACTTTTCTCATGCTCCTTTTTTTGTATGATCCTATGATCTTTAAATAATGTGGTTTTAATTCAAAGGAATGTTCTACATTTCTAAAAAGACAAGCAATAGCTATTTGCTTCAGACATTTCCTCCTTATGATAGTGTCATGGGCATGCTTATTTTTTCCATACACCTTCTATCAAAACACTTATTGGAATACATACAACAGAAATTACAAAAAGCAAAAAACAAAAAACCAGGCTGCATTAAATATCCTGCTCATCACAAACCACTGCTGGTGGTCTTCTCACAACTTAATGAGATTGTGTCCTTTCATAAACATTGTAACTAAATTCATTTCATTTCTAGTAGAAATTGTGAGGAAATCAACGAATATCTTAATGTGATCAGGAACTTTCCAGGTTTTATTTCAGAATCCTTATATTAACACATGCAATAATGCTGACACTTTGACTTCATATTTGGGGCTAATAAAAGTCAGATGTTGGAAAAAGTAGTGTTTTCAGTGATCATAACATATTTTGAGTACATTCATTTATGCCATTTTCCTCCAAAATGTTACTGAAATAATGTACATAAGAATTTTTTTAAGTTTACATTTCACGGAAACTAGAGAAAGTTATCAATATATTCCAAATACGTTTGAGGTTCTGCAGATTATAATGTAAGATAAGACTGATACCAAGACCAAAAATCCCACAACTCATACATATTATTGCATACTTGCACAGTCAAACAAAAAATCTCTTTAGAAGTAAAAATTCTCAGACTTCCTCCACTTGGATAGGAATTTGTCAATATAGCCCTGATAAAAAAGACGATCCTTCTCAGAATCTAGACCATGCTCTTATTGACACAAAAAGAGCATGTGAAGTAAAGAAAAAATATTGAGACTTTTGCTCCTACTAAGGCCAGAAGTATGTCAATAAAAGAATAACTGAATTTTTCTAATTAACTGTCCAGTTATCAGCTAATATAAAAAAATAAATTCAAAGACATGAAAAATTTTCTTGTGATGTGTATTAAGAACAAACAACTGTTCACCAAAATGCATGCTCCTTATTTAATATATAGAATTATTGTGCTCAGCTAAGAATTATACTACCCACATTTTTTATTGTATCTGGGGGGGGGGGGGCATGTGACTGGTGCTCTCCAGTGAACTGTGAAAAAATATAACGTATCTCAACACTGGGTCTAGGTATTTGAGAAGGATATGTTTCCTCTTTACTTTTCACTCTTCTATCTGCTGGTTAGATGCAGAAGACTCTGGTATGGTCCATCGAAAAATAAACGGATCCCAAGTCTTTAAGTTGTCATGGAAAGAAAGCTTCTTGCGGACCTGTACTGGTTCTAATTAGAAATTCACTTATTTTGTATTGAGACATGGCAATTTAGTTTACTTACCATATCATCTAGCTATTGCTTCCCAGCTATTTCTCATAGGCAAGGAAACTTCTGATATGGCTAAATAAAACTACAGTTCCAGATGTAACAACAATGTTACAGCTACTCCTTGGTAATTTCTGCTTCACCTGTTGGGGAGACATTCTTAGCATATTGTTGAAAAGCCAAATAAATATCAGAAATGCAACACTTAGAGTAAGCTGAGCAATATAGATTTTTGCTAAATGTTCTTGGGGAGATGAAAAGAGGATCGTCTTTTACTCTCTGTTGGAGAAATTTAAAATTGCCTGTGCATGTCATTTCCAATATTTACTCTTGTTGTGACAATAATTTTAACTCTATTCTCTCTTACTGACCCTTCTTTGACAACTTTGTTGTTTGATTTTCCTAAACCATGAGTTCCTTTGCATTTCTAGAACCAGAATTTCACACATTCAAGACTATTGACATCGTTAACTGGCTAAATCTTTGTTGTGGAGAACTGTTGATTGGATTGTAGGTGGCTTCACAGCATCCTTGGACTCTATCCACTAGAAAATGGTAGCTCACTACAGTGGTGACAAGCAAAATGTCCATTTTTGTGCAAATGTCCATTACAAAATTGCCCAGAAATGCAAAATAGCCCCTCCTTATGACATGCAGAGTACTGCAGGCCTCTTTTCTCTCTCTTCCCTATCACATTCTCCAATTCATATCCCCATTCATTAACAAAGATCTCACTTTTTCAGAACTAATGTGTGATCTGGACATGAAAGACTCAAATGTTCACACTATCTAGGTGAAGAGTCAGCTCAATCTTCTTAATATATATACACAATATATACATGTACATACATGTATATATATATATATTGTGTATATATATATAAATCATACATATAAATCATATATATATTATACATATGATATAAAATGAAAGAAAACACACACACACACACACACACACACACACACACACTGGACATATAAAAAGATATACTAAGTCAGAGGAGGTCAATGGGAAGAATGATTCCCTTATAAATAAGACTTACCTCAAAAATACAAATAAAAAAAAGAACAAATAAAAATTTAGAAAGTCTCTAAAACATAAAAAAGATTTATCTATGATCTACAGCCAGAAGTCATGAAAGAACAAGTGAAATGCTTGGAGATTAAAAACAACATTTTAAAATGCCATGGAGAAACTGAGCAACAATTTGGAAATGTAGATATTACATGATCAGTTCAATATCCTTTTCCTGAAATTAAAAAAGAATTCAAGAAAGATGTAAAACTTGCTGGCCTTAATATGACAGACCTGAAGAACTAACATAAGAAATCTAGTATTATATACTAGTAATCCCAGAGTAAAACAGGGCAGATAGAAGAAAAGCAGTAATCAAGGAAAAGAAAAATGAAAATGCTATTTTGGTTATTGTATTGAATATTCTAGTCTTATATTTTCAAAGAGATATAATATCATATAAGCTTTTGAAAGCTTGAAACTTTAATGTGAAAATATTATCTAACAATTATATGGGCAGTAAAATAAGTGAACTTCATAGTTAAACGTGAGAAAGTTTGCTGCACAGAAATCATTCAAAGTTTTTAACTAGCACTACAGAAACAAAGCTCAGAAAATAAAATTGAATGAGAAACCTGGATGAGGAGAAATAGTTTTAATTATGTACAAGTTATTGATAATACTCAATACCTTTTTTTAAAAAAAAAAGTTATAACCCTGGCATGAATTTCCCCTAGTGGATGATGATAGGGATAGTCATTTTAAATTTCTTGTCTTACTCCAGAGGAAGAAATGAAAGGTGATTTTCTTCTAGACTTTTCAGAGAAACACGTAATCAAATGTTAAAGCTAAACATTAGACAACTGGGGAAAGAGTGGATGACTCCCAAGTAAATAAAGGCAGAAGAAAATTAAGGTAAGTGAAAGAATAGAGGATTAGTGAAGAAAACTTGGAGAAAAAAATATAAGGAATTAATGAGAATATGATAAATAAGAAAATAATATAAATACAAATACAAATAACCATAATTAAAATGCATTTGTATGTGTGGAGGGGGGAATTATGTTGTTGATTTAAGGAAGGACCTTGATAAAACCTATAAAGTAGGTTTTATAAAACCAGCTATATGATGTTAACAAGTACTGGGCCTAAAAGAAACATGGCACTGAGCAATTGAGAACAAAAGAATGAGAAAATAGAAGCCAGACAAACACTGTATAAAAGAAAGATAATAGGATTGAAGAAAAAGACAAAATTATGAGTGGTGTTGATAATAAGCCACATGGAGTGGTCCTTAATGTGCATGGCTCTAGAGCTCCCTGTGGGTCTGGGTCCAGGGCATCTCCTTTGCTTGCTTGCTTAGAGTAACTGGATATTCACTCTTTACAACATTGTATTTCCTGCATAAAAGTCAAATAATAATGCCACCAATAACACTATTGACCAACTAGAGCTGCAAAGTACTCAAACACTGCCTCCTGTTTAGGAAGCTCAATAAATGTCAGATATCATTCAGTATCCATCAAAGTTTTAATTAATCAAGACACGTAGTAATGACAAAGTCTCTCTGGGCCTAACAAACTAGTGGTGCAACACATTAAACATTTTTTGATAGTTCAAAAATTAATTGACCATTCATTATTATAATAAGATCCTTTTAATTCATCTCCCTCTGAGACTGAGAGAAAATACATTTCAAAAGAAATTATAGAGTGGATGTTAATAAAGCAATTAACCAGCTTATGGTCATATATACATATAATTGGGTATCCAATATGCTAGAAATAAATTTGTATTCAAGTAAATTTAGACCACTCAATAAACCAGATCACATATTGGATATTAAAGAAAATTTGAGAAATTTTCTCAAAGCAAAAAACATGTAGGCCATTTTCCTGAACGTTATGAGGAAAAGTTGGAAATTTGCACGAAAGAATAGTATTTCTTTCTTGTCCCTCCCCCCAACTTTATGCATATGGAAACATGCTACTATGCTACTATGTTTACGCATAAGACACATGCTACTAAATTTTTCTTGGGCTAAAGAAGAAATGAAATGAAAATCAGAAAGTACTTTAAAGTGAATGGCAGTGAGATCACTACATATTTAAACTGGCAGCATCCAGGATGGCACTCAGAAAATGTATAGCTTTCAACATATGTAATAGAAAACAAGAAAGATCAAAAATATAGCAGCTAAGACTTTAATTTAAGAGGTTAGAAAAAACAATAAATGTTAAAATGGAAATAACATAATAATTATAATATTTATTATTATAACAAAATAATTATAAATAATGAAAAATATAATAGAAAAATGTAGACTTGGTTAATATAAAGAAACTTATTTTATGAGATTAACAAAAGCCGTGAAGATATCTGATAAAGAAAAATGGAAGGAGATCAAAGCAAACAAACAAACAACAACAAAACTGGAAATGAGGAAAAAAGCATAAGTACAAATATGGAATAGTAATGAAAAATAAGAGAATACTACAGGCAAATTAATGCCACTAAATATCAATTAAATGAATATTTTTGATCCAATATACTCTGACACATAATATATGCAACGAGAATGAATATACCTAAATAAACCAATCCCCATAGATTTTGAAAAAAAAATTACAACAGAACAGCTTACCTCTAACATGGATATCTGTTTTGGAAAATTTGCAAATGAGTTTTACCAGAACTTCAACAAAGAGCATCAATGTTAGAAACAATGTAGAAAAACAGAAATTAAAAAAAAAAAAAAATTACTCAACTTACTCCACAAAGCTAAAGCAAACCTGAAATAAAATCTGAATGAGCAGCACTGAAAGGAAAATCCACAGATCAATCTAAATGATAAACATAGAAGCTGAAATTTTATTTTTATTTTTTTCTATATGTTTATTTATTTTTGAGAGAGAGAAAGAGTGTGAGCAGGGGTGGGGCAGAGAGACAGGGGGACAGAGAGAGGATCTGAAGCAGGCTAGGCCCTGACAGCAGAAAGCCTGATGTCAGGCTGGAATCCATGAGCTGCAAGACCAGACCTGAATCAAAGTCAGACGCTTAATCAACTTAGCCACCCAGGAGCCCTGAAGCTGAACTTTTAAATATGATATTTACAAATAGTACCAAGTAGGTTTTTCTTCAAGAGTGAAACAATTATTTACATGAGTTACAATGCTCAAGATAAAATATTTTAAAAAGATGATTATCTTAATAGATGATTAAAAAAGAATTAAAAAACTACCTGTTTCCAATTTACAAGCTAAATAAAATTCACAAGACTTATTAAGCTGAGGGTAGGAGGACAATTTCTAATTTTAGGTATTTATGACAAACCCAGAACAATCAATATATGCCATTTTTGCCAAACTGAAGGGGAAGATAAAGATGTCCCTTTTCATGACTTTCATTCAGAATCTCTCAGATAATGTCATATTATTTAGAAAGTAATAAAATAACTAAGTCCTGGGAAGAATAACACAAAAATATCCAATTTACTCAAATATCCAAACACTGTGAAGCTTCCCTTTTCGAGAAATAAAAGACATGGTGTTGGTGATCCTGATATATCATTGCATAATAAATATGATGGAGACACAGACAGAATTAGGGAGAAAAAAGGAGGGAGAAGGGGGGCAAATACGAAAGTGATGAGAGACAGGATCCAGGCAAAAAGGAGAGACATCTCTACAAAGAAATGTCTGGGATCAAGAAGTGAAGGGGCGCCTGGGTGGCGCAGTCGGTTAAGCGTCCGACTTCAGCCAGGTCACGATCTCGCGGTCCGGGAGTTCGAGCCCCGCGTCAGGCTCTGGGCTGATGGCTCAGAGGCTGGAGCCTGTTTCCGATTCTGTGTCTCCCTCTCTCTCTGACCCTCCCCCGTTCATGTTCTGTCTCTCTCTGTCCCAAAAATAAATAAACGTTGAAAAAAAAAAATTTAAAGAAGTGAAGGGGTAGAAGGGAAGAAATACAGAGAGAGACAGAGAAAATGAAAACAGGACAGCATGGAGAGAAGGGAACTGCCATTATTTTGACATAATTTTTAAATAAGTGTAGTAACCAAAACTTCTTCCTCTCTGGAAAGTTGTAAAGAAAACACCTGAGTAGATCCCCTCTCTCTGCCTACCCCCTCCCACCCGCTGCCTTCCCACGTTTTAAGTCAGGCTTATGTTCTTTGTCCTTGTCTTTTTCTTTCATTTAGTTCTTTTTCTTTTTCTTTCATTTAGCAGAGGTATAGCTAGGTATAGCTGGGACTAATCTGGCAGCCAAACCACCCTACTACTTTTCAGGTTTTTCATCCAAAAGTAGATATCTATTCCTCATGTTTGCTCCCTTTTGCTGGCTTAACATATTGCTGGTATACTTGGTATTTGTGCCTACATATTTCTGCATTTGGGGCATCCCAGGTTGTGATTTTCTTTATGCCGGTTACCTGACCTTCATTCTTGGCTGAATGATACTGAAAAAGTCAAAGAGCCTTAAACCCTGCTTTCCTCATCCATAAAATGAGAATGCTAATAAAGCTTGTTTTACAGTTTTGTTTTATTAGCCACTAAGATAATGCTTTGCAAAATGCTAAACAAATATTAGTTATTTTCAGACTGTCAGAGTATCTTAGTATACTCTCCTCTGCTACTGGGAACAACCAGTGAGCTATTATCAATAAATTACCAACAACAATTCAACACGGCTCTGAAGTTTCACCTGAATAACTTCCAAATTATAAAACACTCAAAATGTGAAAAAAAAAGGGGGGGGGGATGAAAATATTGAATGATACCACAGAATCACTCAACTTTAGATATAAATCTGTACCTCATAGAAACAAATCACTTCAATTTCAGGGCTCTGGTCTATAGTAATGTATGTCCAGCTTGCTAGGGAGTGATTACAGCACATTACTAAATATTATCAATATATACCAGAGACAAGGCGCCTGGGTGGCTCAGTCAGTTAAGCGTCTGACTTGGTTTCAGCTCAGGTCATGAGCTCATGGTTTCGTGAGTTCGAGCCCCAACTTGTACTGTGTTGACAGTGCAGAGCCTGCTTGGAATTCTCTCTCTTCTCCCTCTCTCTCTGCCCCTTCCCCACTCACACTGTCTCTGCCTCTCTCAATATATATATATATATACATATATATATATATATATATGTATATATATATATATATATAATGTATATATGTATATATGTATAAATTAAAATATATACACCAGAGACACAATTTCTTGACTGGTAAATAAAATAGGAAACAAAATCATGGCTTTGTTTAAGTGGCTACAGAATCTAACTTTAAATATATGGCAGAAGTTAGAAGGAGGTTGAGGGAATCCAGAACTTAAGACAAAAATTGTGAAAGACCTTTGGGGAGCTGGAAGTTGGTGGGTTCATTATGAAGGAAGGAAATGGGGACCCAAGGTGGAGCAAAGCCAGGAGCCAAATGAGAGAACAGTCTATAGAAGAGCTTTCTGGTGTGCTCAACTCTTCCTGCATGCGAGCTAGCCATTTTCTTGTGGCCCCTGCAGCAGGAACACATCAATGGCAAGCGAACACGAAGAGGAGGTGGTAGGATTCACCAATGCAGTCCAGCTAGGGAGGGACAACAGGCGGATAGCTTTGAGCTGTCCTGCCTCCCCAAGCCCAACCCCAGGAGCCACATATGTCAACCTTAGGAAGGAGACTGGGGAAATAGGAGCACAGGTAATGCTGTTCTCTGAGGGGCAAGGCCACCTGTCACAAGTGGAGTTGAGACCCATTGGCAACACCAGAAGTCTTGGGCCTGAATTCTTGTCCCAAAGACTCTTTTAAACTGACTTCGACAGGTATAATGTAGGACTGCAGCTTCCACCCTTTCTCCGGATTTATAATAAATCCAAGGGGGTTGGCACCTCAAGAGAATAAGAAATCACAGGAGAAAATAAGAAATTTGGGAACTCAAGATCTGGGAAAGATAGAAGAGGACAAACAATTTATGAAGAAAAAAAAAAAGAAAATGGAAATAATAATGAACCATGCAAATTTTGAACTTAAACTAAGCACAGAATATATATTCTTACAGATAAAGCATAAAACTGGTGGCAGACACAGAAGTTGTATAAAGAACCCTTTGGGGATGCTGGTATCAATAATATAAAATATGAAATAAAGAACTTAAACTAGAATGAAGAAAAAAATTAATAACTGGATGATAAGGTCAATAATACTTTAAAGAAGGCACCCATAAAGATTGAAATAAAGGTAAAATAAGTCTAGAGATAAGGAGTATAAAAATAGAAGTGTCATCACCCAGAGTAGCAGACATATACCAGAAGAGAAAAGAAATAAATAAGAAGAAAGAAATATTTAAAACATTAATTTAAAAAGTCCTCAATTTAAAAGGCAATCTTTATTTATTTATTTATTTTGAGGGGGGAGGGAAAGGGGGGGGGGAGAGAGAATCCTAAGCAGGCTCCTCACTGCCACTGCAAAGCCCAATGCAGGGCTTGAACCCATGAACCATGAGATCATGATCTGAGCTGAAGTCAAGAGGGACACTTAACCAACTGAGACACCCTGGTGCCCCCCAAAAGTCTTCAATTTAAATTATGAAAAGTTCATATATAGTATTAAACAGAAAGTTAAAAGCCCATACTGTATATATATTGTTATAATAATTGAGAAAGTCTAGTACAGACGACATTTTAAAAGCTCCTTGAGAGAAAAATGCAGATAGCATACAAAAGTACAAGTTTCAGATTAAATTCAGATTTCTCAGTGGCTACACTGCATGTCAGAAGGTAATGAAATAATACTTATGTGTTGATGAAAGAAAAATGTGAACATATATTTTTATCCAGTAAAGCTATAATTTAAATGTGAGGGCAAAATATTATTCTGAGGCATATGAGACTTCGTAAAATTTACTATACAAAATTTTTCTTGAAAACACTCTTGGAGGAAGTATTCAAACAGAAATAGAAATGGACTCAGAGAGAAACAAGGTTTAGGAGATAATTGAATAAGTAGGTCAACAAAACTTTATAGTGGTCTAAATAAACAGTGTCCTCAAATTAAGAAAAGAGCAGAAAAGAGTTGGTAAGGTTGAGGGTTTAGTAGATAGAGAAAAAAGAGAAGAAAGAAATGGATATAGGTGTTCTTAAAAAAGACATGGGAAGAAATGCATATACATTTACATAAAGCTATACATGTGTGTAAGTCCCCAAGAGTAAAAATCAACGGAACAATCTTTCAAATCAGAGAAAGAAAATTTGCATTATTCAATGCAGTTTGGAAAGAATGAACACATAGTAACTAGAGAGTCAGAAATATATATGTTATACAGAAAACCCAATATACAGAGGCAGAAGTCCTAATGTAGCAATAATTATAATAAATGTAAAAGGGCTAGACTATAAAATAAGTTAAAGTCTCTATGATTATATAAACCATATGCAGGTCAGCCATGACAGCAATTTTAATATTAGAAAAAATATAATTTTAGAGGTACTGGGGTGGTTCAGCTGGTTTAGCCTCTGACTTCGGCTCAGGTCATGATCTCATGGTTCGTGGCTTCAAGCCCAACATCAGGCTCTGTGCTAACAGCTCAGAGCTTGCAGCCTGCTTCAGATTCTTGTCTCTCTCTCTCTCTGCCTCTACCCTGCTCATGCTCTGTCTGTCTCTGTCTCAAAAATAAATATAAACATTAAAAAAAATTTAAAAAAGAAAATTTTAGGTAAAAAACATAAAAAGAGAAAATAAGGTGAGTGCTACACTGGTTAAAGGAATAATGAAAAAGAGGTTATCAGAAACAACTGAATGTATATAAACCTATTAATAAAGTCATAAATAAATCAATATCTGTTCAAATTCAAAGATTTTTAATACTATCAGTACTTTGAAACTAATGTATCAAAAATATAGATATTGAGCAAACTGTATAGTATATAAAACCAAGATGGAAAATTGTCAAAAACTGAATCTGCTCAGGGTCACAAAATATACCACATATAGTCACACACACACACACACACACACACACACACACACTCACACACACCCATTATTATATTATATTATATTATAATGCAGTAATAATAGAAATCAACAAATATAAATACAAATACAGAAAAGTTATATTAAATAGTACTTCATTGAGGAAGACATACTTAATGAAATAATGAATAAATGAAGTAACTTATCAAATGTGGCATTTGGCTAAAACTTTGAAAAAACTATTTGTGCAACTTCAGAAGCTATGAAAAAAACAACAAAGTAAATGCCAAGAAACAAGAAGGATAGAAATAATAAGGAGTGACTAACAAGGGTAAGAGTAGAAAATCACGATTTACGTGGAATTTTATCTATCTAAATTTGGGAGCAGAATAGATCTACCCAGTAAAGAGTACTTTTATTAATCACTGCTAAAAGTACATAATAAACGTTAAAAAATTTTTTTTTAAAAAGTACATAATAAGACACAAAGCACATATTACATCATTATGTAGGTTTTATCTCTGGGATGGAAAGGTAGTTGAAACAGAAAATCAATCTATGTAAATCATTCTATTAATGGACTAAAGGAGAAGAATGGCATGATCATTCCAATCCTCACTGAGAAGGTATTTGATAAGGTTTGATCCTAATCTCTGATATAAAACACCAGAAAATAAGGAGCAGAAGGAGCATCCTCATTTTGAAAAAGCAAAAGCCTACCCTGACTTAGAGTACCAAGACTTTTGATGCATTACCTTAGGATGAGATGGGGAATTTCCTGCAATCACAGTATGTAGTGGGGAGCTGAAGAAAGCTTAGATGTCGCTTATTAGGGGAAAAAGACAATAGGAATTCTGTCTTGGGAAAAGATGGAATACTAGAAAGCCGGCAACAATAAAGAAGTAAAATTTATTCAGCACCATGAGTAAAGTTTAAGAACAGTAATAAGTTTAATGTCAGCAGCTGACAAAGACCTATGGCACAACACTATTTTTTTCACCTTATTTATTTATTCTGGGAGAGACAGCACTAGCAGGAGAGGAACAGAGAGAAAGAGAGAGAGAGAGAAAGAGAGAGAGAGAGAGAGAGAGAGAGAGAATCCCAAGCAGGCTCCACACTGAGACTGCATAGCCTAATGCAGGCTTGAACTCAGGAACTGGTGAGATCATTACCTGAGCCGAGATCAAGAGTTGGATGCTTAACTGACTGAGCCACCCAGGCGCCCCCACAAGACTATTAGTATAAATTTTGAAAGCCCACAAATATTAGAATATATTTGTCAAAAATGCTTGCATAACTTTGAATGTATTTTAGATACTGTAGCTTTGGTGTCTATAAAGCCAGACTCCAGTCAAGCAAATGGAATCTATGTCAGATGATGTAATACAGTAAATATAATTCAGTGAACTGCAGCATAGTTGTCAGTGGGAGGGAGTGAAAGCTGTAGAAAATGGAATAACTGCAAAAGCTCCCGCTACTCCTAGGATGTCAGACATGATGGAGGTACAGAGCCAAGGAGCCAGGCCACATAGGGGAGCTGGAACTTTAGAAGAAAAGGCACTCAAAGGTATTCTCATGGAGCCTAAGGAGATGGCAGCTGCAAA
The DNA here is from genome assembly GCF_018350155.1 of Leopardus geoffroyi. NCBI lineage: Eukaryota > Metazoa > Chordata > Mammalia > Carnivora > Felidae > Leopardus > Leopardus geoffroyi. The sequence goes on along the minus strand of NC_059336.1, from coordinate 92,562,282 downwards.
TGTAAAGGGAGTTCCCCCAGTGATGCTGGAACAGACCAGCTATGTAATTTGCAGAGCTGAGGGTAAAATGGAAACATGTGACCCCTCGTTCAAAATTAAGAATTCCAAGATGGTGACAGCAGAGCATTCAACTAAGGGTGGGGTCCTTCTGTGTGCAAGGCCCTTGCAACTGCGTAGGTCTCATGCCCATGAAGATGGCCCTAGCCGGGCCTCTGGGAGAGGCAGGGTACCTGGTAGGAACTAAAACCATGCAAGGGCAGATGCTCAGCACAATCTGGGGTCACAGCCAATACTGCTGAGAGCAGAGAAACAGGAGTAACATCACCTGTCCTTCCATCAGTGCCTCCTATTGATCCAGCCTAACTCGACGTCAGATGAAGGGAGCCTGTACGTGTATTTCACAGAAGATGATTTCCTTGTGTTATAGAGCAGGCCAGGGGAAGGGCAAGGGGAAAAGCAGATCTGTTGGATCTGAGACTAATCTAGGGCCTTTACAGAAGAGGGAAACAAAGGAGATAGGAAATGGAGGCTGAAATGATTAATAATAAAATGAGGGCTAAGCCTTATGCAGACCAAGGCTATCGGTACACCTTGAACAACTTTGTGTGTCTGAGATAAGCTATAACAAAACAATAGCTTTATTAAAAATAATAAAAAATAACACTTGTGGACTGAAACCTCATATAGTAAAAGATTTCAAATCAGCCAATGTGCTATCACGCTCACTTAATTGTTTTAAATTTTATCTGTGGGAGATCAGAGAGCCAACTGTTCTGCATTTTGATAACTCCACAGTATGTCTATGGGGCTATGTCATTTCTATCAGCTAAAGACAAGACCCAAGTTGAATGCAAATTAGCAGTGACTTAGAAGAGACAATTTGCTTGATATTTTAAAACTGTTTATTACTTCTCCAAGTCAAGAAATGGTCAGGACCCAGATTATTCAAACAGCTAAAAAGAGAAAGGGAATGATAGAAGATAAACATATATCCAGTGCTCAGTATGTGTCAGGGTCAGCTTTGCATGTGTTGACCCATTTAATATCTCAACAACAATATGTGAGAAGTACTATAGCTTAATTTCATAGATGAAACACTTGATGACCAGAATTGTTAAAAGCTTGCCCACATCACACTACTAACAAGTGGCAGAGAAAGGATTTGAACTCACTTATCTTTCAGCTAAAACAAATTAGAAAGGTAAGAAATTGATCAATTGATGGGTGGATTTTGCCTTCTAAGTTCTAGCTCATCTTCTCTATAAGAAAACTAGCTTGGGGGTGCCTGGGTGGCTCAGTAGGTAAGCACCCAACTCTTGATTTCAGCTCAGGTCCTGATCTCACGGTCTTGAGATTGACCCCCGAGTCAGGTTTGGAGCTGGGTGTGGAGACTGCTTAAAATTCTCTCTCTCCTTTTCCCTCTGCCACCCCCACCCCCACTAACTCTCTCAAACACACACACACACACACACACACACACCACAAATAAACAAACACAAAACAACAACAACAACTACTACCTCCAAAATTGGCTTGGTCACACATCAAAGATCTAAGAAATATTCTTCCCTCTTGGCTTAGGGTGAAGTCAGGGCAGATGGGCAGGCAGATTCTTACTTCTGTCAGTCTCCATCCTTGGTCCTGTGTGACTTTCCAAAAGCAGGGCTGCTTTAACCACAGTAGAAGTTTGCCCCAAATATGACCTATCGTGCTGGAGGGGAGGTGGGTGGAGGGATGGGATAAAAATGGCAGATGGGTATTAGGGAAGGCACTTGTGATATGCATGGGTGTTATAGGTAAGTGATGAATCACTCCATTCTACTCCTGAAACCAATATTACATTATATTTTAATTAACATTTAAATTAAAAACTTGAAATAAAAAAAAACAAAAGCAAAAAAAAAAGCATTTTTTAAAAAAAAGCATTATCTCTGTACGAGATAACAGGGTTTGAAATAAATTAAAGAGAGAAACCAAAGGACACAGGTTGCTTACTTTATTTATGTATATAAGTCTTTTATTTCTTTCACTGAATATATGACACCCCACCTGTCTTTATAGCCTAGGAGTCTATTTTGTCTTTATACTTATGTGATGGACTTTTCCTTTAAAATACCATGGAGGTAAGAACCAGTTTCTCCCTGTGGTTGACTGAAATGAAATACGTAATCAAAGCTATTAAAATATTAAAAGTTCCATTATTGTGTATTGATCAGGATGAAAAAACAGTGGCTAGTAAGGTTAAAGGCAATTAAAAAAAAAAAAAGAAAGAAAAGAAACTATCCAACCTTCTGGCCTTTGTCAATGAGTACCTGGTTGTCTATATTCATTATACATGGAATTTGTTAAAAATTTATATTCATATTGTTATAAATGTGTTCTCTTGATTAACTTGCTCAGTAATTATAGGCTGAGCTTTGCAGTAAATCTCAAACTTACTTACTTCTGCTTTGGATTATTTTGAATAGGAAGGAAACAGCCCTGTAAACAAAGCATCATTTTGGAAAGAAACACAAGAATTAATGCATTGTTTCTACATCAATATTTTAGGAAAAATCTGCTTTGTCCTCCTCCATTATTTCAGGATCTGCTCCTCTTGCTTTGCTAAATGGCAGCAATTCAGCCTTTGAATTTCTTGAGGAAAATAAAGTTTGAATGTCAGGATCAAGACCAGTGATTAGGAAGAGGTGAGGCCAAGGTGAAGCATCCTTAATCCTCTAAAACAAATCCCTATGAAATCAAAAAGTAACGTAGAATTCTGAAAGGATTGTGCTGTTTGGGGAGGTTTTAAGTTGTCAAGATGATGTAAAATAGAAAAAGTGCCGTGACGTTCTCCAATCCCCTTGCTTGTCAATAGCATGTATCACAATTGAAATGACAGAGGTGACATTTGCAGGGAGACAGTGTGGGCAAGTCTTTTAGCTGTGCACCCAGAGACACAGGAGGCTACTCAGCGGGGCAAACGTGACAAAAAACGGAAGCAATGAAAGGTCCAGGAGAAAGTGAGGAAGGAGTAAGGAAGTGGTAGGTTCATCACTAATGGTTATAATCCCACTTCTTAGCACAAAAGTGTCCCCCCTCCACCCAGGTCCTTACAAACATCACTGTGCATTTAGTATCAATTAATTAACATTAGACTTACTAAAGTATTATTTGTATGTATAATATTTTCACTGAAAAAAAAGGGCAATCTAAAAGCTGAACAAAAAAGCACAGGGAGGGAGTTTCCAATGACTTTTCCTTTCCACTGTTCAATGCCTTCTTTTCTCTGCACCGTCTGCCTGTGCTGAGGGTAGTGACTAGTGCAACTGAGGCAGGTCCCTCAGAGCAATGTTTTCTTTTGCTCAGATCCATATCTTTAAAATATTTTTGTCTGCATAATTGTATATTTAATAATTGTAATAGTTATACATGCTCACTACTGAGAATTTGTCCAATCCTGTAAAGTTACAAAATTTGTTTCATAATCAAGTTGCCCAGAAACACTATTTTTTTATAACGTTTATTTATTTTTGAGAGAGAGAGAGAGTGCACACTCAAGAAAGTGGGGGAAGGGCAGAGAGAGAGAGAGACACAGAATCTGAAGCAGGCTCCAGGCTCTGAGTTGTCAGCACAGAGCCCCACAGAGGGCTCGAACCCACAAATGATGAGATCGTGACCTGTGCCAAAGCCAGACACTTAACCAACTGAGCCACCAGGCACAACTAGAAAAACTATTCTTAACATTAGATATGCTTTCTCAAGGTTACATACACACACACACACACACATGCACACACATGCACAAAGATATATCTACAAGTTGGAGAATCTTGTTCTATATCAAATGTGGTACTCTATGTTCTTCATGTTACACTGCAAATATTTCCTCATACCATTAAATATTTCTTGAAGACACTGTTTATTGCTGCTACTTAATATATCATCATGCAGATATACCAGAATCCACTTAGGTATTGCCCCAATACTTGGCATGTTCACGTTTTTTTTGAGGTCATTTATAGTTACTTTGTGATTTAGAATTGCAAGGACCTTTTCTCTAGTATGTAATTTTCTCTCTAATATTAGTGAGTTGCTTTCTAATTTTGTATTCACAAAAAGTAACTGAAGAGTCTGACTTCAGGCAAAAATCCCTTGTGTGATTTTTCAGGCCCGACTGTAGGCAATTATAAAGTGTTGCCTGGCAGATCTCATTGGGGAAAGCTGTTCTCCCCACGCCAAACTTGGTACACAGCCAGTGTATTAATGCCTTCTGGACTCAGTTAAGGACTCAGTACCCACCCCCTGTAGTATACTCTGATTTCTTTTCCACTCCTACCCCATACCCCTGTTTCTCCTTCCCTGCTCCCTGAACTCTTGCCCTGGGTCCATTAAAAGAAGAAGAAAAAGAAAAAGAAGAAGAAGAAGAAGAAGAAGGAGAAGGAGAAGGAGAAGAAGGAGAAGAAGGAGAAGAAGGAGAAGAAGAAAGGAAGAAAGAAAAGAAGAAGAAGAAGAAGAAGAAGAAGAAGAAGAAGAAGAAAGAAAGAAAGAAAGAAAGAAAGAAAGAAAGAAAGAAAGAAAGAAAGAAAGAAAGAAGGAAAGAAAGAAGGAAAGAAAGAAAGGAAGAAAGAAAAAAAAGAATGGAAAGGAAAAACAAAAGCAGGCTTTTGTTTAGTGCATTTGGGCAGTGGGACAATTTCTTGCTCCTACACTGCATGTCATCTGACCCTCTACCAGTGTGGTTCCATCAGGAAAATGAAACACAAGGGAGCTGGTGCCTATTTTCGCCTCTCAATTATACTATCACAGTAAGTGAAGAAAGGCTTGATTGTTACTGTCAGTTTGGCTCATTGTCCTAACTGACCACTTTATCACCTGGCAGCTCAATATTGGTAGGGGGTTCTTTTCTCTGTCTTTCAGATTTACAGTTGGCGCCATCTCTAATGCTTTTTTCAGTTTCGCAGGGACTAGAGGAAAAAACCAAAAAGTTAAAAATGAAGTAGAAATTAAAAATGAAAATAAAAATGAACTAAATTCAAAATGAAAAACACTGGAATGATGAAAATAAAATTTGTGGGGCAATATCTCATTTTGAAGACCTGTTCTAGGCTTTTTTAATCTACATATCACATTCGATTGATATTTATTTTCTCACAAAGTTACCACAAACATTTTATAAAGAAGGTATTATTTACCCATTTCACAGATAGGGAAAGTCAGATGTCAAATCAAAATAACAACCTTTTGAAAATATTCAACTTTCTTTCTGTGGTGAAAAATCTGAGTAAATTTCTTGGCACACAGTGAAATATTTTAGAATAGAGAGATTTTATACTTCTGATTATATTTAAAGACAGTATGTGTAAACATATACTGAAGATCAACATTCATCTACCTTGAGTTCATGGCACCAAATAAAACATCATTTTTCCTAATGTTTCCTCAGAAATGTGTTTTTGCCCTTGAGGAGACAAGATTTCTAGAGGAAATGAAAGTAAAATCCTGACTTCCGTTCTTACACCATGTTTCCTCCTCTGGTTGGAAGTGATTGTCAGGAGAACTTTATTCCTTACAGGAAATAAAGCATATTTAATTCCTGTCAGTCTGAACTCAAAAACTCGGACAGATGGAAAGAACAGCGCAGAACACTGTAAGAAATTCACCTGCCTCCTGATCATACATGCTTTTACCATTTTCAAGTATTCACCCTGGGGAAAGTGAAATGTCAATACTAAGATGTAACTTTATTAAGTGAAGAGAAAAAATGCAAAAATAGGATATGATCCCCTCCCTTTAGAAGATACTCAGAAAGAGGCAAAACAAAAATTGGACGTGTGGGTTTTGGAGAGACCAGTGAGACAAAATAATGGATGCATTAGTTATGATCAGGCATGTTTACTCGTCTGCAGCTCTAACAAATGTTCATATGCGTGTTGCATCTCTACGCCTGTTCTTCTGTTTAGGAGATTTATATTTGATGGAATCTCAGAAAAATGACATAGAGAATGATTTTTATAACTACTGCTGAAAAAAATCACTGGAGGTACATAAATTAGGCCTGTGCCCCATACTTCATTAATTAATTAGTTTCTTTGCTTGTCAGTGATGCTGAGAATGTGCCTTGAGTATGAGTTAGATATTTCAGGATGTTGCTAGATTAATTCATGTATCTATTCTTCAAATACGTTTGAGAGCCAATATTAGCTATATATTGAGCTGGCTTCTAGGATTCATTTGACAATGAATAAGAAAAAACAACAAAACAAAAACAAAACAAGGAAAACCAGAACTCCAGGAGCGGGGCCAATGATGTCAAATCAGGCATTAGAACAAACGGCTGGACTATGAGAAATGAAAGCTGTAGTGTCTTATAAGTGTTGTGGAAACATGGGGCCAGAGACTAAAACCCCATGGGCCACACCAGGTTTTCCACCTGTCAGATTAGCCTGCTTTCAAGTAAAATGAAGCAAAATCAGGGGTGTCCGGATAAGAAAAGTAAAACGGTATGAAATAAACCGTCTTTAATACCTTTCTCAACATGTAAACACTTAGAACCCATTTACTGTTAAGTCTGTATTTGATGGCCAAAGATAAAATGTGAGTTTACGTTTGCAGCAAGTAATATCAAACTGCTTATAATTGTAATACCAAGGTTAACTCTGTTGTCGGTGCATACAAATGCATTGGTTGATAAAAGTGCTTTTGAAGTTTTCTGGGTGCATTTGCATTTCACACATGTGAAATATGGCTGGCTCCGTTAAAACGATGTATATTGTATTTGTATTGATAAATCCTAATCCGATCTTGATTACCAAGTGCTTTCCAGATAAGCTTAATTTATACACATTCACCCCATAGTTCAATCTAGTTAACATTATTTTTCAAATACCAAGCATTTTCATGGAAGTAAGGGAAAAAGAAGTAAGGCAAACGGCACTAATTACTACTTCTTGTAATCCTCACACTAAACCCCACAGTAGAAGAGTCTCATAGACTGGATGTTTTTTCTCAGGCACAAATACTAGTGATACCTCTGTGGGCCTTGGCTATGCTGGGCTTTCAATGTTTGTTACTTGCTTCATTTTTATGGGGAAAAGGACACGGATTCTTCATGGCTCTTAAACCATCTTGGACAGAAGGAGTTGTGCATTCCGGCAACACCAGCCCTTGATGGATAGTGGCTTCACCGGAGTCCCAACACTGATGTCCTTCAGAGCAGGGTAGCTCTCCGGGTGATTTTGACTCAAGGCCATCACATTAAAAGTAGAGTTCTTTTCTTTGATAGCTTATTTCCTCCTAATATCCAGCAGAGCAGAGAGGGGCTTGGCTCAATGGCTTAAATTTAGGGAGGCAAGTTTTGGCTGTATGAGAAATTCAAAGCTTTTAATAGGTAGATTCCGCTAACCAACAGGAAATTTCCTTTGACAAGATTATATTTTATAGTACTTTAACATGTGAACTGCAAACATGTCATTATATTATTTTATTTTGTTTTGAAAGGCAGAAAAGTCATATTTGTTTAAAAACTATCTAGAATAAAGGCTCTCAGATTTCAAACCAAAGAAAGATAATCACAATCAGAACTTTAAAAAAATATTTTTCATTGACTTCTTTGATATGGATTAATATTTAGTTATAAATTATTTCTGAAATATATATGATGTATTTTCCATTTCAGGAATGCACAATAAATGTTAAGTACTTAATAAAGCAAATGGTGGCCACCATTGTGTGACTAGGTAAAATAGCATAATTTTTCACAAAGGGAAGTTCAGAAAAGGACATTCATAGGAATAATAGTAAAAATACAGACTTCCAACAATTTTGAGAGCATCGAATATAATTAAAAATTTCCAAGAATGAGCAGCTAAGAAATTTTATAAAAGTAATGCTATTATAATGATATCTATATGTCTAAGACCTTATGATACTTTAAATGTATAGAATGCATGGTGATTTTCTTGGTTTGTTATTAAAATTATCATATTGGAGATGTTTAATATAATAAATGTTAGAAAAATATATAAATTCTATTTTTTAGTTCTAGATGAAAACTTAAAAATATCCTTGGATGTGTATGTGTGTGTGTATCCCCTTTTCCTATGGATTTTGTTTCTACCTTGCCTCTTCCTTAGGCATCTACATATCTAACTAGAAATAAAAATCTTATATTATGTGATAAATGATTCTAGAACTTCTTATTTGGCTTTTAAAAATGTTTTAAAATGTGCTTATTTCGATTTTAATTTCTACCACTTATTTGCGTTGTCTGGTTACTGCAAAGATGAACAACACACTTGGTAAAAATCACAATTATTAAAAGTCTGTGTGTTTCTAGAAGATAAAAACAATAGAAATATATGTTGCCGCTCTATCTTATTATCAATGTTACTAAAATTGTGATTGAGAGGCATAATAATTATCAAAAGACATGTTACTTCAGTGAGGATGAAATTCTTCCTGCAAATGTATTGCTCTAAAATAAAATTATTCTAAACTATGCAAAAATATGTCATCTGGACTCTTCTATATTTCATGATTTTATTACTTTTATTCATTTCTAAAATGAAGATCAGCTATGTGTTTTATTTTTACGATGCTTTAGTTTATCAAGCATAATATAAATTCCAAATGTTTACTAATCATATTAATATGGACCTTGCAAAGATGAAAATAGTTTAGATCATATATTCCTGTAAGGCCATCAGTCATTTTTATGCTACAGGGAAATAATCTTCTTGGTATGTTGCCTGGGAAGTGAACTCTCTTTTAAATCATTTCAATTTAGATATTCTCCCCCCTCCCTTTGGAATGCATTTTATATGAGCAACAAATAAATAGTAATGATTTGTGCTTTTGTTGTGCATGCAAATCTTATATGTGACACACACAAGAAAGAATTCTAACAATTCACCACCACATATTCAGAAAGATACAAATGCCTACAGTCTTTCTTTTTTTTTTTTTTAATTTTTTTAATGTTTATTTATTTTTGAGAGAGAGACAGAGCGCAAATTGAGAAGGGGCAGAGACAGAGAGGGAGACACAGAATCTGAAAAGGGCTCCAGGCTCTGAACTGTCAGCACAGAGCCCAATGCCAGGCTTAAACCCACCAACCGTGAGATCATGACCTGGGCTGAAGTCAGATGCTCAACCGACTGTAGGCCCTCCATGCCTACAAGTCTTTCTAATCTATACTATTGACTCAGAGAAATCACTGGAAGAATAAAGGTAAGCTTAAAATTTTAAATTAAAAAAAAAAGGAACGAAAGCTGAACTGTAATGGAGCAAATCCCTTTATATTACTGGTGCAAAGGAAAAGGGAAAAGAAATACTTCTGGAGCATTTATGTGTGTGACAGATTCACGAATATCAAAATTATGAAGGCTGCAGTGGAAGAAAGAAGGAGTGAAAATGAATCACTTAAATGACCAAGTAGATCCCTATAACTGTGGAAGCTATGCTTAAAGAACCTTAAATGTGTAAAAAATAATACACATATAAAACTATAGTTTTGAAGAAAGGGAAGTCAAAGTATCGACATAGCAGTTTCCTATTTTTTGTGTGACAGGAAGTTAATACTGAAAATATTTAAAATGTTGAAAATACCGGAAATATTGAGTATGTTTGTTTAAATTTTTAAACTATTTTTTATTTTTTTTAGAGAGAGAGAGAAAACAAGCAGGGGAGGGGCAGAGAAAGAAGGGGGACAGAGGATCCAAAACAGGCTCTGCACTGACAGCAGGGAGCCTGATGTGGGAATCGAATTCACAAACCGTAGATCATGACCTGAGCCTGAGTGGAACTCTGCTGAATGAACCACCCAGTCTCCCCACTGAGTATGTTTGTTTAAAAGGTAAACGAGGAAGATTCCAATCTTTGAGATATTTCAGGACTGCCTTGCCCCCATTAGCTTCAGAGGGATTAAAGTTTAAGCAACTAGTATCTGGTAGAAACTCTGTGAAGGTGAATTCCACAACATTTCTCTTACCATTTTACGTCTGTTATCTCCTCTTGTATTCGTGTAAAAGTTAATACATTCAATTAAAAATACCAAAAATGGTAGCAAATATTGCACCTATTTACCTATTTACCCATATGTCTACTGTCTTACTATCTATTGGTAGAAATATCTGGAATGCTGTTGAACAAATGTTAATAATTCTTATTTATGGTTTACAGTCACCTTTCACATTCTTGACTATTCTTATATCTATCGACTGATTAAGAAGCCATTGCCCTATCTATTTATATTATTATTCTTTGCCACATTTAAATCCTATTAAATACCATGCTTAAAAACACTAACTGGTTAAGATAAGATGTGATAAAAATTTAATACTAGGTTCATTAGACCTTACTGGGCTCCATCTTGAAATTTCAAGCACTTTCAATTCCTCATTTATCACTAAGAAATCCAGGGAAATAAAACAAAATTGGTTAAAATTGCAATCATTGCAATAAAGAGAAAATATAAATTAATAACCCAAGGAACCTTACTAAAGTATAAGAAACAAGTTTAAATAACAAATATTAAAGTTATAGGATCTAGAAAAATGAAAAGGATAAAAATCAGCATTTTCTCTCTTAATTTCTTAAACAGTGTCCAGACCAGTGGTATTTTTTTAAGCGTTCCCTTTTTTTGGCATTAGAAAATAAATCTAATACTTCTAAGCTATTTTATAGAGACAATGAAAAGATAATATTCAAGAAACATGTGTAGTTTTATTTATCTTATCTGTTTAACCACCAAGATCTCACTGACCTCAAAGAGTTTGGTATGTGATGTGTTTTCTTCCATGGTTAATATTGGGCACAAAATGTAGTGTGTAATAATGAAACCAGTTTTGTGTGTGTTTTCAATGTGTCCAGCTCTTTTTGCTAGATATAATGAGACTACCTCTGCACATTCTTCAGAAGCTGCTTCCAAACCCTAGTAGAAGAAAAGATCTCTATGAATAGTCAGCTGAATGCATAAAAGGGCTTTGAACTCTCAGAGCAGGATTTTTTTGTTGTTGCGCTTCTCTCTCTGCTGCTCCACCTTGATGTCATTCTGTGCACTTTTCAGACTATTAGAAATTTTCCGTATGCTGTGGTAGAAAGTGAATTTCAGAGGCCTCAATGGTGATCTCAGGAGATGACCCATGCAAATGTAGTGTAAGTGTCAAAAGATTCCGGGACAACCATTTAAAAGCTATTGATAGCTGTATGAGAAAACATTCCAGCCCTCCACCAAGCTAGGAAGGAAGGTAGGAAGTATAAAACTAAACACACATAAAATGTCTTTTTCCTAAAAAGATGAAAGAAGAGGAAAAAATACTACATTAGGATGCAATCAGAAATGATAAACAAGGAATAAGAGAGAATTTTTAGAAATATTGTAAAGAATGCTATGTTTATATTCCACAAATATTGTGCCAAACACTTTCAGCTTACATTATTTAGTATGATTTAATCCTTTTTTTATGTGCTCCCAAATTGGGAGAGTACTGACAGACAGGATGAAGCTGCCAGAGTAGATTAAAACAAGATCCTGTGTGCATGCTTCTGAAAGGAAGCAAGAATGATGGCAGAGATTTTACATTATTCTTTGTTCATCCTCGTAACCTTGTCCCCACACCCATACTCTCTACTTTTTCTGAAACTCAATTGCTCTCCTCTCTTCTGCTTTCTTGTTTTTGAATATTTAAACATTATTTACTATTATCTTAGGTAATTTTTCTTCTTCCTACTAGTGCTGACTTTGATGTTTTGGCATTCAGAAGGGCTGGTTAGGAGACCTCCCCACAAAACATAAGTGATACCCAGAAAGTAGCTTCATGGAAAGGGTGATATACATTGTTGACCAAGTGCCAAAAATCGGGTCAATTAAATGGATAATAGGACCAGGGAATGAATGCCGGGGCTCTACCCTAAGCAGCAACATTCTTTGTGTTATTTGGATTTTTTGAATGAGCAACCTTTAAAATGATGGCAAGAATTCAACAGCTATTCCACCTCTTCTTAGAACAGCAGTGTCCTTTTCCCTGTCATTCAGATAAGAAAACAAGAGTGTGGGGCATCAGGGGTACTGAGCTTTCTATCAAGTCTTCAGATGTATGCACCTTTAATGACCTAATGCTGTTTTATTATATATTAATCTATTCTTTATTGCTTGGTTTATTTTGACTAATAATTTTGCAAGCTCTTTGCGGTCAGAGATAATGCATTATATATTGTCTTGCTTCTATCACAGTTCCTACAGAACACAGAATAGTGCAGGGTTCTCAAAGATAATCCTTAAATAGTGATTGGGTTAAATTATCAAAATTGAAATATCTACACACAGAACATTCAAACAGCAAAACTTTTAGTATTATTTTTGTCTTCAATTTTATTTTAAAATTCCAACTGTGGTAATCTGGGGGAAAAAAGAAAGAAAAAAGAGAAGCAATGATACACTTGAGCTAGAAGGAGAAGAAGCAAATTTAAATGTGTTTAAAACTACAACTGAATTTTCTTTCGTTCCTAGTGTCCACAACCTCTGATAACGAAGACATTAATGGAGACACGATATGTGTTTTTAAACTTACATTTCTAAATTAATTTCTAAACTTAGAGAATCTAGAAATTAAATTTGAAGATTTCCTAATAAAACAGACCAATGCAATTAGATATACTTATATGCTTTTCCCAACTCACAATAGGGATCACAAAGTAGTGACACGTTTTAGCTAAATTTCAATGCAAAAAAAAAAAAAGAATTTATCATTAAAAATCAATTGGAAACAGCTAGATGAACACCAGCTACCTTGTACTAGGGAGTAATAAACAAGACTGTATAAAGAATGAATCATGTCAGATTAATCTAATTTCCTTATATGTCAGAGTGACTTAGGAGATCAAGAAGAAGTAATAGATTAAATATATCTTGATGTTAACAAGATTTTTCAATGCTGTTCCATTTAACACCATCAATCATTAACAAATAAGGGAAAATGTGGCTGAGTCTCTCCTTATTAGATGGGTTGGCAGATATTTGGAAAATCTTTGACATAATATCAATGGTGGCAGGGGTGGGAGATGGGGTCGCACCAAATGCCTACCCGATTCCATGGGGTTCTAATACGAAGCAGCCGTCATTTTCAATAAGTATATTGTCCTTATTTTGATAACAGACACCAGACTATTTTTGCTTCAGTATGGATTTGTGAATTTACGAAAAATGGGAGAATTTTCCCTCAATTTCTTTAGTGATGAAGCGAAGATATTCAAGGGCGTACTCAAAGTGTTGCTATAATAGTTAAACAAAATAATCCATGCAGGATGCTTATCACAGTGTTTGGCATAAAATAGCACTTCAACAAATGGTGCTTTTTACAATTAATACTATGACCATTAAGTATAACTTGGAGGTTTTGAAGCACGTAATTTTGTTTCTAGATATTGTATGGCATATTCTTCACACTTCATTCACTGACCACCTGAAGTGAGATAGTTTGATTTTATATGGTCTGGCAAACTCAAAGCATGTAAAAAAGTCAACACAAATATACCACAAATAATAGCTCAGATTAAATTCAATAATTTAAAATAAAGTATCCTTGTACCTAAAGCAGAATTAAAATGGAGCAAAGAATTAATTAGAATTGCAATTTTAAATATCATTACTAAGAAAATTAGGTATAGCTACTGGGTCTACTTTTGAGAGGTTTTAACTAATCTATCGCCCAGATTTTTTCCACCAGCTTATATTTCCAGATATATACAGATCCATGCAATATTTAGTTCAATCTTCCTTAAGGAACTTGATTATTTACTTTAATTAAAAACTCTAAAACAAATAAGTACATAACTTATTTGAAATTAATCCACATTCAAGGAATTTTTCTTCCTGTTCAAGCCTGCCTTCAACTCTGATATCCCTCTGCAGATCTCCACAATTCAAATGCAGTTGTTTCTGACAGTAAAATTATTTAATATGGCCTTATTTTTAGAGACATAAATGTCCATCTCATTTGCTGTCTGCTTACGTTCAAGTTAAAACTTAAGCTATAAGCTTAAATATGTTCATAGATTGAGTAAAAAAGAATATACAAAATTACTTTCTAAATTTTTTGCAATAAATACATATTATTTTTCTTCTCAAAAGACAAGCCCAAAAAAAAAACTTTTCTGAAAAAGTGAGAAGGCACTACTAAAGCATGGTTTACTATGTTGTTCAATATAGTAATGCTATGTCACAAAAGATGCCCAAATTCAGTGTTTTGCAACAGTAAGCATTTTGCCTGTGGGTTTACAGGCCAACTGCAGCCTGCTACTATAGTCTGGCTTCAGCTGTGCTGCTTTACGGCACCGCTTCAGGCGATAGGTCAACTGGGCTTGGCTGCAAGTTGTAAGCTCTGGCTATATGCCTCTAATTCTCCTTTGGTCAGTGGCTATGTGGTGTATATATATTTTTTGTGACAAATTGTCAAGCGTAAAACACAAGTCAGAATGAGCAATTATAATTCAAGCTTCTGTTAGCATCACATCCACTAACATCCCTTTGACCAAACAAGTCACATAGCCAAGCCCAAAGTAAAAGTATGGGAAATTTTCACCATGATGACATGGCAAGGGTGTGGATGCCCAATTTTCAAATAGGAGAGTGAAGAATTGGTATCGATACTTGAATTTCTCATATAACGTTTGATGAAGACAAGATCAACCAGAGGCATATAGAAAAACTGCCTGGGTGGCGCAGTCGGTTAAGCGTCCGACTTCAGCCAGGTCACAATCTCGCGGTCCGTGAGTTCGAGCTCCGCGTCGGGCTCTGGGCTGATGCCTCAGAGCCTGGAGCCTGTTTCCGATTCTGTGTCTCCCTCTCTCTCTGCCCCTCCCCCGTTCATGCTCTGTCTCTCTCTGTCCCAAAAATAAATAAACGTTGAAAAAAAGAAAAAGAAAAAGAAAAACACACAAGGGTATTGGAAGTTATTCTATCATTCTATGTGCCTTTATTCTGTTGGCATCAATCCTAGGATTCTGGAATCACTTCTCCAACAGCAACACCCACTCTTGCTTGTTATCTATTCCTGCACTCCTTACATGAGACTCTTAGTTGTAAGCCTTTTACTGTGTTGTCCACCACACCGCCACATGTGTATGTCCCATTTCTTTACATTCATATTAGTAAAGCACAGAAATTAATTTTCAGTCAAGCGTTACTGACCAATGAAAAACTTCTAATACCTTGCTCAAAGGATGCTGGCATTTTACCCTACATAGCTGAAATGTTAGCAATGGCCCAGAGCCTCAAATTAGGGTGAATTACTTCAGCATTGTTAGACATTTAAGAAAATGTGATGTTTAAGTGTGCCCATAGTCCAATTGTTTATGCTAAATGAAGGGAGCTCAAAACAATTTTGGACTATTTACATATGATTTTGAAATATAATAACATATGAATATTTCTCCAGTTATCCTCCACCAAGGATAAATTTGATAGATTTTATTAACATGCACAACGGGTCATGTATTTACATACAGTTCTTGTTAGCTACCTGTATCTCCATCACATTCTCTCCAATTGATATGAATTTTTCACATTAACCCAGTGTCAACGAATACCAGGGACTTTGTCAGCCCACACAATCATTTGCCAAAAAGCAGTCACTGAACTGTAGATATAAGTATTAGATAGTCTCAGATTTTTTTTCCCCAGAAGATAATCGGGGGAAAAGGGATGTAATTACTGACTTTACCATTACATGAACATGGAGGATATGAAATTACTGGCTTTTAATGCTGGAAAGGACCTTAGAAATCAGTTGTTCAAAATCTCTTTTCTTTCAGATGAACAAAAAGAAGTGAAGTCACTTGCCCAAATCTCTTTATTAATGGCAGAGCCAGGCTTGATTCCAAATCATGTCTTTTTTCCACTATGCCAGGATTATCACTCATGGTCATGGTGGATAATCAGTAAAAGGTAATTCTTTTATAGATAATCAATACCTTTGAATTCTTATAATTATTATGAAAAGAGAGTTGCCTGAAATAGTGATGGGATTTCAGTGGTTTAAAGAAAGAAAAGGAGCAAGGAGCAATAAATGACCAAGAGGAACTTGCTCAATGAATTGGTTGTGGATTTAGTAACAGTATGTCTTTATCTCAGCCCAACTCTTGTCATGAATGATCACCCTGGATAATTTTCAGACAGATATTATCCATACCTGACTCCTCAAAGTAGCACTGAACTGATAGGAACCCACTTCAGAATTCGCATAGAGCTGCTGTCAGGAACAACTAATGATTATAGAGCATTTTAGAAAAATATGCCATGTAACTACCTTACAGACAATCTTGTATTGTCAATGGATCCGTAAAGTTGAGACCTAATAAGTACAATCCTTTAACCAGTCATTCTACAGCTACAATATGGGATATTTGTGCTAGAAGTCAGCAGTTTTTCCAGTCTATATGCAAAGACAAGTATTTACTACATATTTTTATTATGTTCATTTGTTCCTTGTCAGAATTCTAAGGGAAGCTGGGCTTTAGGTTGAATAGTTGCTATTTAGTTTGAATAATGAATACTGACTATTACATTTTGAAAACAGGCAGAATAAGCATCCACAAAAATGATATTTATTCGACTTCTCGGGGGGCTGTTCATAGTAATGGGAAGTACAAGGCTAGGCTTGATGCTCTAGGTATAATTCAGCCAGCAGAGGTTTATTAAAATAAAATATTTTGCAAAATTCAGAATATGGTAGGAGAAATGAACTATAAATGATTGGTGGCATCCCTAAACCACTCTCCATAGTGGCTCTACTCTGTATTTTGTAAGGCCAAAAGAAACAGCCTCGAATAATATATATTTTTGTCCACCTTTAACCCCTTTTAGTGGGAGCTGTGCTGTGTCTGCTGGCTGAAACATTAGCCAAGTGAACCCGCTGGCAGTTTGTCTATTCCTTCTCATTATACTAATATGGAAAATTAACTAGGAAGCATGCTTTCTCTCCCGTTAGGCTGGTGGCACATTTATAAGGACATCATTGAGACTGTTCCTTTCATTCCATCCTCGGATTCTCTCTGGGTAGCTGCTCTCTACCCACTTGTAATTTCTCTTCATTATACTGCAATATGAGACTATGGAGAGTCTTTTGTTGCAAGTGGCTATAGACATGGCTGTCATTTTGTCCATTATTAGGTCAGTGGTGTGAGTTTTGAGAACAAAGGCAATGGACATAATAGTCATTGGTATTAGATATTAAAGTTACTAAATTATCCTGAAGGATCCACAGAGAAAAGAGATCATTGCCCTTGTTTTCACAGATATATGAACAGATACCAAATGACTTTTGCAAGGTCAAGAAAACCAGTGGTATGTAGAGAGAAGATTAAAACAACTTAAGTCCTTACAGCAGCATATTTTGTGAGGATAAAAGGTTGTAACCTTTGTTCTCTTTCCTTTTTCCTCTGCAAATCCCCCAGGTAGACTGTGGGCTGATTTTTCCTCTCCTTTAACACCAACTTACATTTTTAATATCAACGGTTTTATTTCCTCCTTATATGCTGATACTTTAAAAAAAAGATTTTTATTTTTAAGTAATCTCAACAACCAGCATGGGGCTCAAACTTACAACCCTAAGATCAAGAGTCACAGACTCTACTGACTGAGTCAGCCAGGCACCCTGATATTTTGCTTTTTTTTTTTTAACCAGAAAACATGTCTTTCTTTGAGCAACTTTTTTTGGGAAAGATAGGGTTTTAGAGAATGCCTCCCACTATTGTTTTAAAAATGGGCCGGGGGTGGGGGGAGGCAGGGAATGTGCTGGGCTTAGGCGTTATTGCTTTTCCTATTTCCTTTATTCTGAAATAAATGTATTCAATCTTTAAAAACAAGTGAGTCTCACATGTGCTCCATGAACCTGGGCCACATTCACGATGTGGATGTTAGGAAAGATGAGAAAGTCTTCAAGATCCTGCACATCATAATTGCTCATGTCTTGCAAGATATTTCTGTTGGTTGACAGTGTGAACCCAACATATTCCCATTTTAGCATATATGTATACAACTGATATAAAATATTAAGTTATAAATTAACTGATATTTCTAAAAGGAAACATTCATTTCTATTCACACAATTTGTGTCTAACAGTCCATTCCAGAGTGAGAAATAGCAGAACTCTCAGGGTAATCAGTGGAGCATAATGATGGCAGTAATGAAGCTTCAGATTTCACTTTGCCGGCCTGGATGCTGTGCCTGCTTTTCAGGGCCTGCTTTAGTTTCCTAGAATGTTCTTTCTCTAAACATATGCATGGCTCATTCACCTTCCTCATGACTCTTCTCAATCCTCACCGTCTTAATGAGGCCTGCCTGACTGCTCTATGTAACATAACTGCACCCTAACCCTCCCCCCATCTCAGGCCTCACTACCCTCTAACCCTGTTCTAGCCTATCGTCCTATCCTGGGTGTTTATCACATTCTAACATGATATATTAATGTGTTTATTTTTTATTCTCATCTCTTCCAGCTAGAATTGAATTATATGAGGGCAGAGTTCTTCACTTTGTTCTCTGACATATCTAAAATGCCTGACCAGTTCCTGGGACATAGTTGGTACTCAACAAATATTTGCTAAAGGGAAGGGCCAGTTTGGTTCTGGCTCTGCTGCTATTTTGTGACTTTGAGAAAGCTTTTTTAACCTTTCTCGTTCTAAATCTCTCATTCATCTGCTGGCTGATCTTGAGACACATAGGAATACGTTTTGGCCTATTACTTCTGGAGCTAATTTGTTTGAATATGTAAGGAAATATGCCATGTAATATTTTTTCACATGCCATAAAAATGTTGCATTTTATATATCCAGACCTGAACTTTTTTTGTCTTATTTTTGCACTTAACAATATATCTCAGAGATCATTTCTTACAATTATTGAAGAGCTTTTTCATTTTTATACTATATTTAATACATAAAAATAAAAACAATATGACATATACAAAGTACAAAGCTTAATAAAATAAATACTTAAGACTTACCACACAGCTTAAGAAAATTGAATTGAATTGGGACACCTGGGTGACTCACTTGGCTGAACTTCCGACTTTGGCTCAGGTTATGATCTTGCAGTTCATGAGTTTAAACCCCACATTGGGCTGGCTTGCTGCTGTTAGCATGGAGCCCATTTTGAATATTCTGTCCCCCACTCTCTCTGCCCCTCCCCAACTTATGCTTTCTCAAAAATAAATTTAAAAAAGAAATTGAACATTACCAGTAAAATTGATATCCTCTGAGTCTTCTTCTCTGGTTCCATATTTCACGATGCATACACCTCTCCTCCAGAAGGAGAACTCCTAAATTTTGTGTTTATATTTCTTGGCTTTTTTGCATGGCTCTACTGTGTATGCATCATCCTTAAAACTACACTGATGTTTTTGACCTTTATATAAATGAGATTATAACGTACATATTCTTCTGTGACTTCCTTCTTTTATATCATCATATCACTGAGGTTCATGAAAGTTTTTGAAGGTGGTGTTATTTCATTACTTGGCCTATTGCACAGTATTCTATGGAAAAATACAATTTGTTTATCCATTCTCCTGGTTGATGTATATTTCCAGTGTTTTGCTACTCCAGCATTGCTGCGGTTTTCACTCATGTATGCTTCTTAGTACATAGATGATAGGCTTTCTCTGAGCTGCATTCTTAGAAAGGAAGTGCTGGGGTTTTAAGACCTGCACCAAATATGCATTGATAAGTTTCTGGGCTCTGGATTATGCTTCCCTAGTCTACAGAGGTCTATATTTCCTCCATAAAAATTCATATATATGTTCATTAATATTAATTGAGAAGCAGCTTGTCAAGTTCCATGAAACTTTTTGTTGGAATTTTGATAGGAATTACATTGATCCAATATTTTAATTTGAGAAAAGCCAATACAATTACAATAGAGGCAACATCTTATTCCTTATCATGATTTAATTTTTTTTTTTAATTTTGTCACAATAAATAGTAAGTTAACTCCTAGATCTCCAGTTAAGTGTTTGTTAGGTACAATAATAATAGTATTCTTGTTTTATTTTTTTTATTTCAAAGACAATGCTTCTACTATTTTTGTTAAATATACTTTTGCTATAGATTTTGATAAATATATTATATCAGATAAAGGAAGTTCTGTTATATTCTTTTTTTTTTAATTTTTTTTAACGTTTATTTATTTTTGAGACAGAGAGAGACAGAGCATGAACGGGGGAGGGTCAGAGAGAGGGAGACACAGAATCTGAAACAGGCTCCAGGCTCTGAGCTGTCAGCACAGAGCCCGACACGGGGCTCGAACTCACCGACTGTGAGATCATGACCTGAGCCGAAGTCGGACGCTTAACCGACTGAGCCACCCAGGCACCCCATATATTCTTAAGTATTTATATTTCTATCAAGATGTGGTATTTTGTTTTATGAAAAAGCATTTTTTCTATATCATTAACATGATTGATTTGGTTTTTCTTCTTTGATATGAGGATTTCTGATAACATTCCCCACCCTTGCATTTACTCAATGTAGTCATGATATATTGTATTTTTAATCCAATAGTATATTTGCTTTGTCAATAGTTTGCTTAAAAAAATGTCAGAGAAGAGATGTACCTTTTATGATCAACGAGGAAAAAAATCAGTAGAAAAATGGATAAGGGGCATGAATGAATAATTCATAGCAAAGACAGCTAATAAACATAAAACAGAGTTTCATTTCACTAATAACCAAAAAAACGTAAAGTAAAGCAATACTGAGGGACTAGTTTTGTATATCAATATGTCAAAAGTGAAAAAGAAAAATAATTCCCAATGTTTGTAAGCATATAGGAAATGTTTTTACTTTTTTCAATTTTATACACGTGTACTTGCCTCTCATTAATGTTCCACTTCCCATCTCTTTAACTATAAAATGGTTTTCAACTGTAAACAAAAACAAAACCAAAGGAGGAAAAGAAATTTGGGCATGCACAGGTACAAAGGAAGATAATGTGAAGACACAGGGAGATGACTGCCATCTACAAGCCAAGAAGAGAGGTATGAAACAGATCCTTCCCTCATGGCCCTCAAGTGGAGGGCCCTGACACCTTGACCTCAGACTTCTAGCCTCCAGAACCATCAGACTATAAATCTCAGTAGTGAAAGTAAAAAAAAAAAAAAAAAAAAAAAAAATCAGAGATGCTTGCAAGAAAATAACTTTAATCCATTTAAGGCCATATAATGTTTTTTTCTAGATCAATGATGTAATATTATTGGTTATGTTATTGGAAATAGCATGGATTCAAAAAATAATGCCACATTTTTGTCCTCAGAGTTAAATATATCCAGGCTAAAATGAATTATTGACAAATAATTTTGGGAGAGTTCCTCAACCTCTTTATATAAAATTTCTTCTTGTATTAAATGGACTCAGTGATACCTTTATGATAAAAATATTTTGAAGCTAAGATGATATATTTCTGTTTAATAAACAGTATTAACCTTTTGTCTTTCTTTAACTTCATCTCCAAGAGCAATAACTGAGATAAATAACTTTAAAATCTTGGCAGCAAATAAGAACTGCATATGCAAATACTCAATTAATACAAACCAGCCCTACTGAGACATGTCTCAATTTAAAGTAGTTTGACTTGAATTAGTGTGAAATTAAAGAGCTTCTAAATTAGAAATTTAAAAAGCAAACTCTTCACTCATCTCTTATATCAGAATTAATGCTTTTGAAAGTTCACTCAGGTCAAGTTTAATCAGTGGCCATCTGGGATGTTTATAACAGAAAGCAACCTTGTGATTTTTATGATAATGGAATTGCACCAATCGGGTATTTCCAGCTCCAGGGTTAGTATTCCAGTCGTGACTTTCTCCTCTGTGTTTCCATGCTGTATATGTATAACCCTAATCATGGCACTTAAATTGTAATTATTTGATACACCCCCATTTCTTTTCTCAAACATGAAAAGATTGGTCTGTCTTATTGGTCTTTGTTTCTTTGGTCTTTTGTATAGTTCTCAAAACTTACTAAAGAGTAATAGTAGTAACAATAATACTAATAGCTACTGCATAACATTTTCTCTGTGTTAGGCACTATCCTCAGAAATTTACATTATTAATTCATTGAGTGGCAACAACAACCCTATAAGGTAGGAGTTATTAGTATCCTACTTTGCAGAAGAATAGCAAATGATTGAGTGAATGATCAGTGTTCTTGTATTGTTCCTTCCTTAAAAGCTAATGTTCAGCTCCCCAGCTTCTCAGAAGAGAGAGATTGTGCCTATGTGGCTTTGTTTGGGTGTTTACTGTCTATCAGAAACAATTGCAGCAACACCTTTGAAATTTTAAACATATGATGTGCTCTCCAATATGACTGTTTATGTTGTTTTCCACCCTTTAAGTGTCTTCTTCATTTATATACAAGAGGAATCTATTAATTCTTAAAGAGCTAATGAGAGCGCTAGCCAGTTCCTTTAGATTTTCTTTCTATCTACCATCTCCTTGGCTCATCTTAGCTCTTGGACACCCTAACTCTCAAGTCCACTACCACCCCACACAAACCTACCAGACTCCATTTTGTTTGCTTAACATCCTTCTTTCATACTAATCACTGTGCCTTCAACTTTGTCAACCTTTATTTAATCTTTGGCTTCATGAAAATTCTGGTAAGAACCACTCTTACCATTGTCCTTGATTATCATCCTTGATATCCCATCCCAGAATAGACTCATATCCATGATCCACCTAATACAGAAAGGGGATAAGATAATATCCCTCAGAATAATCAGCACCTGAGGCTACATCATCACTGTCCCATGATGGGAGATTTGGTGGTGGCAACCACTGACACAGCAGCTCCATGCAGGCCTTGACCTCAATACCTTGGTTTTTTGTACACCCACAAAGACTTAGAATGGACCTTGTGACTGCCAGCCCTATACTCCTAAATAATTAGCTCTTGACCTTTTCCTTGTTGCACCTTCATTGTAGCCATTCTTACCTGTGAAGAATTTTTCTTCACAGATGTGAAGACTGTCCTATCTTCTGCTTAAAATTTATCTGTGAGTCTCAATATACAGAGAAACGATGGCCACACCAAATACATTAGTAGTCAGCCCAGAACAGTCAGAACTAAGTTAATAACTGCCATCTTCCTCACTTTTCACGCCTGCTCCCAACTCAGGACGAACCAGAGAAAGACAAACATGTTCTCCAAATGAATCATATGAAATGCTACTTCTAGTTAGCCTGACTCCAATTTCCCTGTGCCAACAATTGCCGAAAGAATATAACCATAACCTATCATGGCTTTCCTTTTTTTCCACCATGAAGCTTTCCCACTCCTCTGTCTGCCTTTGAGTCTCTGCTAAATGCAAGTGTTGGTGGCTAACTCTTTTGTTATGGAAAGCTCCGAATAATCTCTGTTTGCATTCTTTAAGATGGACTTCATTTTTTCCACATCTGCATAAACAATCACTATGTCCCATGTCTATGGTAAATGGAAGAGGTATAGTACTTGTTTCTACTCTAGAAGAAGTCATGGAAAACTGGAAGTATCATCACTTGAAGACTACATGCTCTTACTTATGGTTCTGAGACATCTAATTGCTAAGCTTACATTGCCCCAAAGTGCCCATTAACATTATTCACAGACTTTTGAAATGGCCATGGTTGAAATGCCATTATTCCACTGAATTTTGCCTCCTCATTAAAGGCAAGGATTAAATGAACTATCTCCATTTTCCTGAACAATGGATGTTCCCAAAAAGGAAAAAGAAACTAATTCCTTTCCTTGAGTAGATACAAATCTTGCAATATTCTAACCCAATCCTCACAGATCTAACAAATTCTTCTGCTTCTGGCACATCTGAATTCTGGTGTATCCCGTCCTTGACTTTATATCTTTGGGAAATCTTTAGAGTGAGGTGAGATGCAGTGGTTAAAGACACAGACTGTGGAAACATGTCACTTTTGTATAAAACTCACCTTTGCTATTTACTAGACATTTAATATTGAGCAAATACTTGGGCAAATTGCTTACACTTTCTGTATATCTTCATCTTCAGAAAGGGTGATAATAATCTCATCTAAACTTAAGGGTGTTGTGAGAATTAATGAGTAACTGCATATACAGCTTGGAGAAAACTATTTGCCATAATTAAATTTTTAATAAGTGCTTATAGTAATGATGAGGATGCTTTTCTTAGCCAGGTTCAATTATACCAAATGGAATGAAAGACACCAAGCATCAAGGTAGGTATGCAGGTACTATTTTGAAGTAGCTGGCATCCCACCTAGTATTGCCTGACTATTATAATTTAGAACATGTCAGACAAAAAAGAAGCATATTATCTTTGCCAGTTTCATCTCAATATTTCATACATGTGACCCCAAGTATTCATGTCATATGAGTATTTCTGGTCTGCAAAATATTTAAGAAAGATTCCAGCAGCCTGCTGTATATATTGAAAAATCTGCCTTTAGTTAATAGGACATCATTAATGTTGAGAGTATTGTCCTGCTATGTAGAATTATTTAAAAAGGATCAATTTCTGATGGTAAATAAAATCCTCCTAATTTTGACACAAATGATGTTGATGTTGGCAAACAGATCCAACTGCCTCTTTTTTTCCATGCCAGTTCAAAGACCAATAAGACCAGGTGATCACCAAAAAGGACAGTGCTTTTTTTTCTTGTTTCCTTTAGCAGAAAGGTCTGAATTTAATTTGCATAATTGTTTTTAAACAATGTGAGATAATGAGTAGATAAAGAAAGGATAGCCTTACTCAGCTCTACAGAAAATAGAAATTGCACCTGCCATATCAACCTGCCTAATTTCTTCTTGGGTCATGTTTTGATGTGGGTTATAATTGCAAGACTCGTACTGAATTACCTTAACTGCCTGCAGAAGTTGCATTTTGGGAAATTATGCAGGATACTGATTCATAAAACTTGTAATATTTTCAGGGACTGGTTAATCTGCCAAGTTTGCATGATTCCTTATCTTTGCATCATTCTTTCCCCCTAGCATGGTTTGTTAAGGACAACTGCAAAAATAGTCCTTCCTGGGGTGCCTGGGTGGTTCAGTCAGTTGAGCCTCCAACTCTTGATTTTGGCCAAGGTCATGATCCCAGGGTTGTGGGATCAAGCCCCATGGTGGGCTGTGTGCTGAGTGTGGAGTCTGCTTAAGATTTTCTCTCTCCTCTCCCCTCCCCTCCCCTCCCCTCCCCTCCCCTCCTCTCCTCTCCACTCCGCTCCTCTCCTCTCCCTGGATCACTCTCTCTCTGTGTTTCTCAAATAAAATTTAAAAAAATAGTCCTTCCTTTAGATTTTCACAGAAAACTTTATCAGTAGGCCCAGGCATATTTTTTCTACCCATATTTCCTTTTGCTCCACCTATTCTCCTGATCAAATTCACTCACTTTCATGGTTTAACAACTCAATTAGGTAAAATAGCTTCATATATATATATGTATATATATATATATACACACACACACACATATACTTTATGTATGTATAATATATACATATGTATATATATGTATGTACATATATATATAAAGTATATGTATATATAAAGTATATATAAAGTATATATATGTAAAGTATATATATATATATATATATGTGTGTGTGTAATATGATCCTGTATATATAACCATCTGTGAGACATGTGGTTAAGTGACCATGGTAGACATTAAACTCAACATGTCCCAAATTAAGTGTATCTTCTCTGCCCAATCTGTCATCATAAACCCTACTAATGCGCTTGTATCCCAGTACCATCTGAGCTAGAAACTCAAGACCCATCCTGTATATCTCTCTAGGATGCACTAGATAAAACCCAGAACTATTCCTTGAAAATATTTTAAGATCCTATGCACGATGCTATCTCCTCCATTCCTCCTTCTATTTTAGACACTTGTAATCTCTGATATGAATAGTTCCTGTTTTTGCTACTTTCAGTCTAGTTCTTGTTTATCCTATTCTCTACTTTCCATACAGAGTGACCTTTTTTTTTCTTGATCAAGTGATTGGTCCATTATTTGCCCAATATCAGAATGGTCAGGCCCATATGACTCCTAATCTTCAAATCCTTTGTTCAATCTTATTTAATCCTTTCCTAAAGGATAACACCCACTGCTCTATTGTATTGAAAAAGTGTTCTGTGATCTAGCCCTACTTAACCCTACATATAATACTAGTTAAAGAAAAAAGTATCCATGACACTTGTTAGACCACAGGAAGCCAGACTTTATTCAGGGGGACAACTACATTGGGGTTTTGCAGCAGGGTAGAGAGATTTAAGCCCAACTCTGAATACAAGGAAATGTGGGAATTTATAACCAAGGAGCAGTCTGTGGGATGGGGGGTTAGGGGCTCAGTGGATGAAAAATAACTAAGAGGAAACATGGGGGTTAAGGAGGGATTCTGGCTAGACTGACCTAATAGGATTCTTGCTGAAGGTAGACAAAGTGACAAGACATCACCTAAGGGATGGTAGAGGATGAGGAACCTGCTTAGATGTCATCAATGATGCTTACATATGAAGGGTGGGGAAAGTCTGCCTAAATCAACTTAGGATTCTTGCTAAAATTAAGCTATGTAAAGTATGACATGGAAGTACAAAAAGCAAGGCCTAAGTTGTCAATAGAATTGAAAGGAACCTGACTAAAATTTGATCAAGAAAATACTCTGAATGTATGCACTTAAAATGCCACATTACATATAATCCCACACTGGATGTATATGCTATGAAATGCTACACTGCTTGGTATCTTTAGCCCTCCATTAAATGCCCTGATACTTTCTCTCTTGCTCTTCCATCTGTTATTTCTCTTTGTGTGCCTAGTTATGACAACTACTAGACATAGCTGACCCATCCTCTTCTCAAAGGCTTTCTCCTCCCTGTGAAATGACCACAACACTCTGGAGAATAAAATGATAGCAATTTTATAATAAATGTTTTAATAAAGTAAAAATGATAGTAATCTTATAAAAACAATAACTATATAAATACTAAACTACTCAACTATGACAAGTACCATAATGACTCCAGCTACTACCATTTATTGAACAGATACCATACTTTAAATGCTTTGTAAGCATTATCTTATTTAATATTGAATGCAGTTTTGCAAGAGAAGTATTATACCCATTATAAGATGAGGAAACGGAAGCACACTAAGGATAAGTAACTTGTTCTTGACCAGGGATTGGCAAACTATGGCTCACAGGCCCAATATACCACACAATCTATTTTTATGTAGTCAATGAAATTTAAAGGATAGTAAACACACACACACACACACACACACACACACACACAATTTGTGTCAGAGACCATATGTGATCCACAAAGCCTAAAATATTTACTTTCTAGTCTGTTATAGTAAAAGTTTGTCCACCCTACCTTAGACCACAAAGCACTGGGCTATATAACCTTTTTTTTATTGTCTAGAGTAAGTTTCAGAGTAAGTTTCTGGAGTCTAGCAGCCACAAAAGTTTGTTAAACTAAACTCTGGATGAACATTCACTGATTTTACATCACAGTATCTCTTCTGCTGATCTAGTGACATTTCATTCCACTTCTGAAACCTAGGTTATGATTATTCTCTATGACTAGTATGCCATGTTTTGATATCTGGATATTGCCTTCTAAAAAGCCTAAACAATTTACAATCTTTTAAAGTTCAACATTGAAAGGAAAAACCTCTCTGTTCTCTTCTACTCTCAATTCTTCACTTTTGATAGCAGATCTGTGGAAGGGTTTTCCACATCAAGCAATTCTCTGATACCAGCTGAGTGTCCTACAATTTAATTCAACTGGAATACTATCCAGCGGGGGAGAGGGTCAGATCCCAGAAGTTAAGGGTTCAGTACCATAAGACTGTCCCATTTCAGACGTCAATCACAAGTCTACATTGTCACCTAGACTTCTGATTGATTGGCTATAAACCCAAGGTTCCATGACCTCCCTTTGGGTTCCATCATTTACTAGAATGGCTCACAAAACTCAAGACAAGTTTACTGACTAGAATACTGATTTATTTAAAGGTTATCACTCAGAAACAGTCAGATGGAAGATATGTATAACCCAAGATTTGGAAGAATGCATGTGGAGCCCCAGCCCTTTCTGCCACCCTTCCAGCACCTCTACATGTTGACCAATTAGGAAGCTCTTCTAAACCTTGTGCTTTAGGGATTTTTATGGAGCTTCATTATATAGGCTTAATTGATTAAATCATTGGTCATTGGTGATTAAGTCAACCGCTAGCCCCTAAGAGTTAGGGCTGAAAGTTCTAACATTCTAGTTATATCTTTGGTCCCTACAACCAGCCCCCAAACTGTGACTACCCAGGACCTTTCTAAAAATCACTCCATTAACTCAGATGTGGTTGATTAAGGCTTGTAATGAATAACAAATGACACCTTTATTGGTTTTATTATTTAGGAAATTCCAAGTGCTTCAGGAGTTCTGTGCCAGGAAGAAGACAAAGACCAAATATATATTTCTTAGATAAATTACAATATCATAAATACTATCAGAGATTATTTTGAAGAAGAAGAGTCTTCCTTACATTCTGAAATAATTTTACTGATCATCTAGTGTGCATGTAAGTCTGTCCCTGTGTTTTTGCATTACTGCTGGGATTTGCTTTACTTGATTGTTTAATGTAAATGTAATTAGGTTTCCGTGAATTTGTCCCACCGCATATTGATATCTATTTCTCTCAAAGCCTTGATTGCCTATTAGCCTGGTGTATAAATACCTTCTCTGTGAAATATGCTGCCATTTGCAATGAGTTACAGATCACTTAGATGGCATACCTAGTGTTACTTACGTGAGAAGGCAATCATTTGCATTCTAGAACATTACTGCCCATTTGTATTGAGACTAGCCCTTTTTCACCTTCTTTTTTATGAGTATTTAAAGTAATTAAATTCTGTGAAGTTATTATTCTAAGTTAATGAGTTACATATAGTATTCCTTATGGGCTTGCCAAGAAGCAAAAGGTAGCAGAATCCCATAACATCAGTCATTAAGGAAAGATGTCCACTGTGAGCCAGATACCTTACCTACATAAAGCACAGTGCTCACATCGACCTCATATTGTTAGC
This sequence comes from Leopardus geoffroyi, assembly GCF_018350155.1. Taxonomy (NCBI): domain Eukaryota; kingdom Metazoa; phylum Chordata; class Mammalia; order Carnivora; family Felidae; genus Leopardus; species Leopardus geoffroyi. Next base: position 92,533,191 of record NC_059336.1, on the reverse strand, counting down.
TTGCTCCTGTCATTAAAGAGTGTGCCATTCTACTGAGCTTGCCACAGAATTATTAACTCATACTTCTTTTATCTGCTTGGAATTCTCCATTAAGAGAGAATTGTGATAACAGAATGAGAGCACGGAAAGGAAACAAAAACAACAGTGCTTTCTGGGAAAGGACTAACATCAAATGTGTGGTGGAGGGAAAACATAGAACATTAAGGAAAATTACATGATATGATTTCCTCCCTCACCCACCTCCCAAATAATGTATTGTACTGGTTTTCTGACTTTCTACAGTCTGGTATAGAAACCAAAGATCTTTGCTTTCTAGTTTCTGTATATGTACATTAAGAAGAATAGCAGAATAGTCTTTTGGATGATTGATTGGGTGTTATTACACACTAAAGATTTCCTTTACAGTTTTGTTATCTACCCAAATACTAAATTTCTAAATCTAGAAAAATGATAGAGATTTTTTTCCTCTTCTCTCCTCCCCTCCTTCCCCCCTCCTTCCCTCCCTGTCCCCTTTCTCTCATTATCTTTCTTCTTTCCCTTCCCACCTTTCATTTAAAACTTAAGACCTCCCATTTTAATCAGGAGATTAATCACTATTATTGTGGATTTTGTAAACGTTATTTGGGCTTAGGTTAGCCATCATTCACTGCAAAATTTTCCAAAATATTAAGCCAGTTGTGAGGTAAGATTGCATGAAATTTTATTAGATTTGCATGTTACAGTCACAAATCCTTAAGCAACCATCTATTGCCAAAACAAATTCAAAAGAAGATATGCAAAGGAATCAATTCATTTTGTTTATTAGTATAGAAAAACATTCTCACTCCTTTTATCACACCCATCAAGAAGCTGTTTTCCCCCTGATGGCATCTCCATTACATTTTTTACCACAGATATATTGAATATCTGCTTATGTACTAAATATATAATTGCACTTTATACATAAAACAAATAAGAATTTTTTTGCCCTAAAGAACCAAGTTTTGCCCCTTGGAGGTGATATCACTCTCATTGAGAATATATGCTATAGCCACAAAATTGTTTTCTGATTATCTAAACTAGACCATAAAGACCTAGAATGAAATCAGGCAACGTGGCCAGCTTAAATCTTTTACCAAAGGCTACTCTGTAAATATTTCCTTCCAGATTAATTTTTCTCTAATTCAAAAGGTAACACATTTCCCAGGATAAACTTGGAGTGTTTTACCAACACACACAATTTAGACACATGCATACCTATACATTCAGCTCTCCCCAACTTCCAACATACATACAAACACATGCACAATAGATTTTTATAATCATTAGCAAAGGATGATGTCTCACACTCCAGCGTTGGGGAGGGTACAGGGAAGCCTGAGTAATCACTTACTACCTGGGGAATATTTTCCATCCACAAAGCATACTAGGACCAAACATGAAAAAAAAATTATAAAACTTTTAGAATAAGAACTCCACAACTTAAAAAAAATCTAATTAGAACAGTGAAATGTATCTCTTAATTTATTTCATCCATTCTTCAATTTTGATAGTTCCTTTTTTTTGGGGGGGAGAGAGAGAGAGAGAGAGAGAGAGAGAAAGTGAGGAGTGGAGGAGGGAGCAGAGGGAGAGAGAGAGAGAGAGAGAGAGAGAGAGAGAGTCTGAAGCAGTATCCATGCTCAACGCAGAGCCTGACATGGAGCTCTACATGGGGCTCGATCCCCCAAACCTGGGATCACCACCCTGGGATCAAGACCTGAGTCATGATATCAAGATCATGATATCAAGAGTCAGACGCTCAACAAACTAAGTCACCCAGGTGCCCCAATAGTTCTTTACTCATTCTGGATACTAATTATTTGTCAGATATATGGTTGTAAATATTTTCTTCCACTCATTATGTTTCCATTGTTTTAACAGGGTCATTCACAGAGCAAAAGGTTTTAACTTTGATAAAAGCCAATTTATCAATTTTCCTTTTATGAATGCACTTTTGGTGTCGATTATAAGGAATCTTTTCTTATCCTGGAAATTATCTTACTTTTTTAACACTTTTAGAATTTTGCATTTTACATTTAAGTTCATAATCCATTTTGAAATAATTTTTACCTAGGTTGTGAAACTTAGGTTGAGGTTCTTTTTCCTTTCTTTTTTTCCTTCTTTCTATACTTTTTCTTTCTTCTTTCTTTCTTTTTTCCTCTCTCTCTCCCTCCCTCCCTCCTTCCCTCCCTCCCTTTCTTTCTTTCTTTCTTTCTTTCTTTCTTTCTTTCTTGATGTTCAATTACTCTACCACCAAGTTTTGAAAAACTATTTTTCTTCCATTGAATTTTTTGTGTACCTTTGTCAAAAAAGCACTTGGGCTTATTTTTGTGGGTCTATTTATGGGTTCTCTATTCTATTCCATTGTTGTATGTGTCTATCCCTCCCCAATTGCAGTTTATTTACCCTCACATATAAATTTTAGAATAATCTTGTTTATATCTACAAAAAACGTTTGCTTGGCACGTTATGAGATTATGAATTGCACTGCATGTGGATATTGATCTTGGAAGAACTGATATCTTTACTATGTTAGGTCTTCCAATCCATGGACTGAATATGTCTCTCCATTTATATAGATCTTTAAACACTTTTATCAACATTTTGTAGTTTTCAGCATACAAACCCTCTAAATGTTTTGATAAACTTACACCTAAGTATTTATTTCCCTCTCTTTTTTCCTTTTATTGAGATATCATTGACATATAGCACTGTATAAGTTTAAGGTGTATGGCATAATGACAATATACATATAGTGCAAAATAATTACCATGTACTTTTAGTTAGTGTCCTTTACCTCATATAGATACAAAAAAAAAGTTTTTTTCTTGTGATGAGCAGTGTTAGGATTTATTCTCTTCACAACTTTCAGATATGCCATACAGCAGTGTTAACTATAATTATCATGCTGTATATTACATCCCCAGGACTTATTTATAACTAGAAGTTTTTACCTTTTGACCACATTCATTCAATTCCTCTACCCTCCAGCCTGCAGCCCCACCTCTGGTAACCACAAATCTGATCTCTTTTTCTATGAGTTTGCTTTTCAGATAATTCCACCTATACATGGAATACACAAACACACATACACACACATGCCATACACACACACACACACACACACACACACACACGCCACATTTTATTTATCTATTCATCTGTTGATGGACACTGAGGTTGTTTTCTTGTCTTGACTATTGTAAGTAATGTTGAAATGAAAATGGGCGTGATGATATCTCTTCAGCATAGTAATGCTGTTTCCTTCATATATATGCCCAGAAGTGAAATTTATGGATCATATGGTAAAAGTTTCAGCACAGCAAAAGAAACAATCAACAAAATGAAAAAACGATCTATGCAATGGGAGAAAATATTTGCAAATCATACATCTGATAAAGGATTAATGTATATAGGTATATAAAGAGCTTATACAACTTGATAGCAATAGTAAAAAATACACAAATAATCTAATTTAAAAATGGGCAAAGGATTTGAATAGATACGTTTTCTCCAAAGAAGATATTCAAATGTGCAATAGGTACATGAAAAGATGTTCAAAATCACTAATTATCAGGGAGATGCAAATCAAAACCACAATGGAATGGTACCTCACACCTGCTAAGATGTGTATTATCAAAAAACAAGAGATAACAAATGCTGGCCAAGATATGCAGAAGAGGGAACCCTTGTGAACTGTTGGTGGGAAATAGGTGCAGCCACTATGGAAAAGAGGGTGGAGGTTCCTCAAAAATTAAGAAATAAAACTGCCATATGATCCACACTAACAGAGAGAAAGGGCACCTGATTACCATCATATGGGGTTTAAAGTCTAGGGTCGCCACATGATTTTCACCGAAACCACGTGATTGAAGTGCTTTCTTAGGGACTGGCAGGAAGCAAAATTCTGACTCCTTATGTGGCCTTCTCTGACACCCTAGCAGAAATATCAGGGTGCTTTTTTGCAACTGCATGAAGATGGAAGTCTAGATTCCCCACTCAGTGTTTCCTGTGTGAGGCACAGTTTCCTCTGTGGTTTTTGACTGGAGTACAGTGTTTATAATCTAAAAATTTTATGTTTTGTTAGGTTGTCTTTTTCCTGGTCTTTTGGCTAGAGGTAACAGGCTTTGTTGGGGCTGGGGTGCATGTGTGTGTACATGTGTAGTGTGTTTTGCACTCATTGGCACTTTCAGGTTGCAAGCTTCTTCAGGTCTAAGTCTGAGATATATGAGACCAAAAAAAAAAAAAAAAAAAAAAAACTCATGGAATTCAACACCATCCCATTCCTTGGTTTCCCAGATCGCTTCATTTTTCCACCTTTCAGAACATTCTTGTTTTTTTAATACATGATTTCCAGGATTTTTAGTTATCCTTAGTAGAGGAATGAGGAAAAGTATATCCACACCATCTGTGTCCTGTATTTTTATTAGTTAAGTCTGTCAAATCTGTAGGGCAAAGCCAGGTGAAGCTATTCATTCTAGGCCTCACCTTCCAAGTAAGAAGCAAGTATGGGCACATATGAAGACACCAGCTTCCAAGAAGAATAAGGGAAAATAAACAAAAAGGAAATGAGTGCCAAAAAATCACTCCCTAGCATTTTGGCCAAATACACATTCTCATTCTCTAACCAGACTTACCTGTAGGGATGATGGATGAGGGAAGGAAACGTTCGGCTCCCCTTGGAAACAGAGAAGTGGAAGTATAGACTCTATTGGCCGCTCAGTGGTGTATCTTCCCATCAAGGGAGATCATTGGCAAAGAATAAAAAAAGTTCTGCTAAATCATTGTGGCCATTTTCAGTTGCACTGAGAATCCAGGAAAAAGGGTACAAACCCTCAGATCCTTCAAGGTCTTTCATGAATATCTTTTCCTTTTGTGCCCAAACCTACCTATTTATCCAGACAAGTTATTAAGTGTACCCCAAAGCACATAGCCTACTCCAGAGAGATCCCCTGTCCAAATTATGACAGTCCTGATGTCCAGTCAAGTGTACCAGATGAAAGTGAAAATCTTGATTGTAACTAAAGTGCTGAAAGTATACAGTGCTCCCAATTTTCTTGCACCCTATAAAGTTCTGATATGTCAGCTTCCCCATCAGCAAATCCACTCACTTCCTGCAGATGTGTTAAGTCTAAAACAAAATTAATTACTTTCTTTTCTCCCCAGAGGTAAATTTAGGAATACAATATCGACAAAGCATCCCATCTCCTTCATCGTTTTCTAATTAGACTTAGTCCCAATTTAAGATCTCATGCAAATCACAGAGGGGATGTGGATTGCTCTCCAGGGATGCCTTCTTCAGCAACTGATGTATATCTTTAAGAACCACTTCAGTTTTCTAAAATTCCAGAGTAATGATAGGAAACATTCAAAGCATCCAGCTCTTAAACACCATTTCCCTTGCCAACTTTACGCTCCCAACATCCAATCCCATGGAGCCAAGAAGTACACCTTCATTACTAGATTAGAGCAGATAGTGTTGAGGACAAAAATGGTAGACTGAGAAAACACAAAGAAAAAAAAAAAGCTTTTTTTTTTTCAAAAATTTTACCTTGACCAATGGTAAATCAATCCCTGCTGGTTTAGCCAGAAATTGACACTTGTGAACTTTGCACTCAACTGGGAGAAGTCTTCAATCGAAAGACTAATTGGACACTATGCTTTCAAAATCCTAAGGGGAAAAAAAATAAACAACTTAAAATGTCTTTTCTCTTTAAGAGAGCACATCAAACACACCTGCTTTAAAAAAATTTTGCAAAATTTAGAAATTAAAATGGTTTTCTTGCCCTTCTTCTAAATCTTTATGGACATTACCTCTTCCTTTGAGTATGTGTGCAAACATTTAAAACTTCCATTTCCTTTTAAATTTTCAATGACTCCTATGTTTCTTATAACTTAATGATTAATAATGAGCCTTGATTAGAGAGAGAACATCCAATCTCTATGCATACAGGGTTCCCCATGCTAATCCCAGGCAATTCTCCAAGCAAATGTCATGATAGTAAATGTCCTGCAGTCTCTGTTTTCTGCCCTTATCTTGATGTTTTCAAGCCCTAGAAATATCCTAAGGCTTTCTGAGCTCTGTGCTGCCATGTTTCTGCCTGGAATATTACTGTGTCTGCTTTCTACTTTGGTATTCCTGGGATTCCTGCTCCTAGGCATATTGTTCCCTTAATAATTCGCGTTAGAAAATTTCTCTCGGTAGATAACCAGACAGGAAGTGTTGGTAGTACTGGAGGTTCCATCCTTGAGGAGCCATTAAAAAGTACTGCATCATGTGCGCTCTTTTCCCAAACTACACTGTTGACTTTTAAATTCCAGAGACCACACAAGTCCCCTTCTTTCTCTCTCTCATTTCTCTGGGGCCCATTTCCATTTCTCTTTAATGCTTCCTAATTCTTTTCAACCTACTTCAAATTGATCCCATTCCTTTTCTACCATATGTAGGTATTCACTTTGCCCAATCTAATTGTTTCCTCACTTTCCCTTTCTGTTTCTCATAAGTCTTCTTTGAATTTCAGCATCAGAATCCATTTTCATACGACCCTATTTATCTCTGGGTTTCTGATGTTCAAAGCCAAAGAAAAATATTGTACTAACATGCCTAATTGTGAAGCCCTCTTAACTTTTTATTGTAATTGTTTTCTGTCTGTTATCAAGAGTGTCCCAAATTTCTAAAACCTGAATGTTTCCAAATGTTTAAATGTTTCTTTTTTTTATAAATTTTTTTTTATGTTTATTTATTTCTGAGACAGAGACAGAACATGAGTGGGGGAGGGGCAGAGAGAGAGGGAGACACAGAATCAGAAGCAGGCTCCAGGCTCTGTCACTCAGGGCTTGAACTCACAAGCTGTGAGATCATGACCTGAGCCGAAGTCGGACGCTCAACTGACTGAGCCACAGGTGCCCCTAAATGTTTAAATGTTTCCTAGTCTTGGATTGCTGCTCTTCCATTGAGATTTCTTTCCTAAAGAATCCAAGAAGAGAAAACACCTCTTTCCCAGCCCCTAACCCCCTCGACAAGAATGAAATGTTCTTGTTTCTTTTTATATTTCTGTTCCCAAACCCACTTTAGTTAAAATAATGGCTGGAATGCCTGGGTGGCTCAGTCGGTTAAACGTCTGACTTCAGCTCACATCAGGATCTCCCAGTTCTTGAGTTCCAGCCCCACCTTGGTCTCTGTGCTGACAGCTCTGAACGTAGAGCCTGCTTCAGATTCTTGTTTCCTTCTCTCTCTGCCCCTCCCCTGCTCATGCTCTGTCTCCCTCTTGCTCTCTCTCTCTCTCAAGAATAAATAAATATTAAAAACATTTTTTAATAAACAAAAGTTCTAAATTTTCCAAATTCATGACTATTATAAATATGCAGACTTTTGCCAATCTTTCAGCCTTATATACAATGCAAAGTAAAGAGATGTGGAGAATTCATACGAAGGGCCAAAATATCCAATACTTTGGCAACTTGCCTGCCCTGATGGACACCCTTCCCAAGGCTCTGATCCAGAGAAGAGCTACACCTTCAGCTCTTGATACTTCCTGTGAAGATTTGCTGCCCCACCAGCAGTTTGTGGTTTCCTACAAAGTGTCCCAGGTCACTGAAATGAACCTATATCTTTTCCTGACATTGGTTTCTAATATTCTCTCCATAAATATATATATTTCAGTAGAGCAGAAGTTTAAGAAGGAAGTACTAGAGTTTTCTTACAATCTACACAGGACTTTACTTCCCTGAAAAAGTTATCAAATCTGTTTGGGTGTTCTATTGCTTATTGAGGGGTTCTCCAAGACCATGTAAGCTTTTATTGTCCTAAGATTTGACTCCACAACCCTGTTAGTCTCTTGTTTAGATAAGCTGGTATACTATAGAATGTCAATTCATTTTATAGGTTATTAGGGAGACTAATGCCAAAAGGAATAGCAGTCTAACAGTACCCTGCCTGTTTTCTCTTAGGATTGTACCTTAATATCAGGTCTCTAGATTAGACCCGTATGATATAAATACAATGCTAACATCATATATAATTTAAATTCTTCTTTCAGTCACACTAAAAGAAGGTAAAAAGTAACAGTTGAAACTATATTTTGTATAACCCAAGGCATTCAATATATTTCATAGAAAATTAAGGAAATAGCTTATATGCTTATTTGTTTGTTTACTAAGTTGTTGAAATTTGGTGTACATCTTATACTTAAAGGACACATCAGGTTGGAGTTCTGGCTGTTGTCATTGATAATAAGAAAAGGCAAATCTAGAAGCAACAAGTGAAAAGAAAATCCCTCACAAAGCTGGGAGCACAAGTGGACTGAAGCACCCACTCAGTCTTCCTTTGATAAAGTGGTACCCAAGTAGATGGGGGCCCTTCAACCATCGTTGCCATACCACTTTGTGGGCACATAATGAAAAGGAAATCATACGCAAAAATCCATTACTTATGTTTGAACTGGCTCTGTCCCAGCTTTGAGAGCAAAATGAAGGTAAATATGGGACATGAGAGAATACTTTGACTCCCCCTAGAGGCAAAAATTAGTGTAGTGGAAAGCGTGGATGTAGACAGAGACCTAGGTTTGAATTTATAGCAATTTGCTATATGTGGGCACAGAAGAATTTTCTTAGGTTCCCTTAGCCTTAAACACCTCATGTATAAAATTTAAATGATAATATATAACTTTCAGAATGTGAAGAAAACAGCTCAGTGGCTAGCAAAGAGTAAGTACATAAAAATTGTAGGTGGACATGAACCAATATCCTTTATTTTGATTGTAAACATAAGAAAAAAGAATAATGGTGTTGTGTTTATTGGACTAATAAGGCTTTGAATTGTAGACAGTTACCTTGGGTGTTATTTAGTACCTCATGCTCATTGTACACACAAAGAAACTGTATAAATATGGGCTACGTACCATTGAATTCTTAATTATTCCTCCTGTAAAGAATTTAATTCCACAGGAATCATCTGTTAGTTGGATTTATCAGAGAATGAATCATTTGTATTAGAGTATTTCTCATAAAGTTGGTGATATATGTTCAAAGTAAGTTTCAAGAGCATTTAGTTTGTGAGAGTGTTACTGTAATGTGTTTTGTATGATCATGTCTTATTAAACATACAAGTCTGTTTTATACACTGCAGAGAAAATTAGAAAACCAAGAAGCAGTTCGATAACTAAAAGAGAGCGAAAGTATCTTTTGGATAAATAAGGGAAAATCAGTGATGTATTAAAGATGAACAAAAATTTTTTTAGGAGAGAAGCTGTATGTAATATTTTCAGTCAAGCCCACCAGAATAAAAGAAAAAATGAAATCACAACATGACCAAATTAGTAGGGGAAGGTCGATGTTTCTGTGTAGGGGATATGGGACTGATTCAGGTATACCTAAAGGAAAATTCATGTATGCTAGATTGTTTTCAACTCCGTGTCACTCCTGTCCCTCAGTTTAGTTTCATTTTCTTCTAAATCACAGGAGAGAAATCTAGCACTACATTTCCTGGAAGCCCATTAACCTTATGGTTCCAGGTGTGGGTAATCCTTGTGAGTCGAGGCATCCCTAAGAGAAGGAGAAGCTATTATTCCCCATAAGCAGATAAGGTGAGGAATATCACCTGAGATCACTGGTGGCTATAAATGTCCTTTGGTCAGTACAGTGGGCAGGATTCATTTCCATGCTTTAAAATGCTATCTTATTTAGACTTCTGGATAAAGAAATGGAGTAGACTCTGATATTATCTATTTATGTTCCAGACCCAACATCAGCAATGCCCCCAAATCTAAGAAACTACAGGCTTTCTGAAGGTATGTTTTCTCAAGTCAACCCTAAGAAGTATCTTAAAGTTTTTGAAACACAACTTGTCCAGTGAAGGTGTGATACTTGGAAAAATGACAACAGTCCTAAAAGTCAATAAAAGCAATGGCCCAGAAAGGATTTTCTAATACTAAAGAACACATATCCTGTATTTTTGTGTCTAAAGAACCTCAAAGAATGTCCTTGTCCCAAAGGATGGAATTTGGGAGGAGCAGTTTTATAGTTGTTTAAGGAATCATTTGCCTCTGTCTATAACCAAATGTGGGATCCAACCAGGTGGGGTGGTGTTTTTCCTGAAGCTCCACTGGGATGGAATGTATAAGGAAAGGCCAGAACTTGGAACTACGCATACTAATTATGGCAGAGAAGGCACAAGAAACTTAGTTAAAGGTACTAAGAGACATTTCAAGTTGGGTAGCCACTTGACCTACAGCAATAATTTGACCTAAACAGCAGTGAGAAACAAATAGCCTACTCTGAAGTGGTAGATGTGTCCTAAACTGACACAGTAAAAGGGGATCCAAAAATAGATTAAATTAAAAAACAACATAGACCAGCAGGACTTCAGTCCAAAGGCTGGAGTTGACAGTAAGGAATCTAACCTTTGGAAGATGGATAATTAGAGCAAAACCAATCTTAGGGAAACTAGAATATAAATAATTTATTAATTCATGAGATTGGTTATAGGGAGTAAGATGGGGAATTATATTTCATCATGTTATAGTAAGTGTGGTCTTAGTACAGGACCAAAACCCAAGTTTTTACAACTAGCCTATGAAGTCAAGGCCAGACTGACTTAGCCTGAGGTATCCCCAAAATGAGAGGCTGAGTCTAGGATATGTATAAAGTCATTTTCATTTAGAACAGTTCAAGGAAAAAGGAGCATAGGACATGTGAGAGTATGAAAAGAAGAAAAGTCAATATAAGGTACCTTTTTAGAAGTACTAAGGCAATTGGGGCATGATCCCCTCTGGGATTTTTTGAAGAACATACAATGAGCCTCTTAGAATTGTTTTTCCAAAGATGGACCAGGAAAAGCATTTTCTACCTTGGATCCATTTCCTATTTTTGCTTCCCCTACCACGTCCATCAACTTCAAGATTTCAACATTTCAGGTTTGCATGTCTGCTTGACGGTAACTCCCTGACCAATTTCTGTACACTGGAAAAGTCAAGCGGCAAAAAGAGGGTTCAGATGTCACTAGGAGGTCATCAGAGAGTAGAAACTCAGGTGGATGTGTCCAGTAAGCTGTGGCTGAAAGCAGAGCCAGCCTGATAGAATGTGAGCTCGGCATGAGAAAAGTCCTATATCTACATGACTATAAAACATGACTTACATTTATATACAAAATTCCACAACGTTGACTTAAGGTTCCCTAAACCCCTGCTGACAAAAACTACTTCCAGATATAGGGGCAGGGATTAGCACAGAGATAAGAGTTCTGTGGTGGTAGCCAACAGAGGTGAAAGGAAGGAGAGAGCCCTTATTAAGTAAGATATGCTAGTATTTTAGGGCCTATTGAAATGTCTGAAGATCCACAACAGCCCTCATTTTATAGAGAACTCATTTCATCAGTCTCATCATTGATCTAGATGGAATCAGAGAATGAATGACATTGAGAACCAACCACTGGCCTGGTGCACAAACTACTCTAAAGGACAGCATTTATTTTAGAGCTGGATGAAATATTCATATCTGTGTAATCAGGTGCACTCATGTGATAGGCTAGTAGAGGCAATCACAGAAAGATAAATGGATAAATTCAAGGTCTCAGTAATTTGGTAATAGGTTGGTATTTAGGGAGCCATGCTGGCAATGGTTCCAGCATTGAGGAATCCTTTTTTTTTTTTTTTTTCCAATTCCAGGACCCTCACTAACTTAAAAAAAAAAAAAAAGGCATTTGTTAGAAAATCACTTAGTATTTTGCATTTGTATAGTGGAAACAGGGCTTGGCACCAACATACCTAAATTGAAATTTCTGCTCTAACATTCCTTAGTTATATAACATCCCAAAATTTACTGTTGAAACTCTTTGATTCTTATTTTACTTAGTTATATATAGGGATAATTAGACTACCATTTCTAATCCCTTTTCCAGATTGTTGCAAAGTCAGATCCTATAATGCATGTAGAAGTGTTTTGTAAGCTATACCATGGAAATGATGAAGGTGAGGGGCATTTTTGTGTTTCATCTTCTGTGATGATGTAGGTAGTGATTCGCGGTTGTCACATGTAAGTTTAAGGAGCAAGTTTTATGGTGGTGGCCTAATTTAAGTTTCATTAATGATATTTATTAAAGTAAAATGTGATTTGAAAAGCAGAGCACAATGGAAGAGAGAGCCAGCAAGACAGTTGTCTGGGCAGCCTTTCTATAAGACATGTTGAAATGTATCCAAGGAACCAAACTATCACTGGAAATGTGATCAGGAAGAAAAAACAAAGCCTAAAGCAGACACCTTTGTGGTTGAACATTGTACATGTTTGGAAGGAATACTTGGTGAGAGCGTAGGTGGGGAATGCCCCAGAAATATAATTTATTATTTTGTGTACTTCATTTTAACTCTTCTTTTTTTTTTTTTGAGTATCATTAAAGCCTTTCAGAGATTTAAAATATTCACTCACGTTGTCAAGAATAATCTGTTGCCAAAATTATCACCACATGGCCATGGGGCTGCTCCTAAACTGCTCCTGTTCTTTACCACTGCCCACCCCCACCCCCACCCCAATCTTGTAATTATTCTTGCTTCTGGCTTCATCAGGACACTCCAAGTCCATTCTTATGTTCTCCAGTGGAAGGACATGAAGTCAGCTACTCTCCATGAAGAGACCAGCAGCCAGGGCCCAGGGAAGTCACCAGGGCTCCTGGTGAGCAGATGGCATGCTACTACAGCTGTTATTGCTGGGCTGCTTGGTGAAAGAACTGGAGAAGATGTTTCTTTTTAGAAGTAGAATTTTACTTTCTATATTCTATAACTTTTATCTTTCTAATTTAAATAATCAAGTTTCTCTACTCTACCTTTCTTACAAAAGGAGGTCAGGTAACCAGTAAGATGTTCTGCTACATTGACAAACAAGGCTAGAAGTAAATATTAGTTTTTGCCAATCAGGCATATAAAATCAGTCATTGGTGATGGTTTATTCAGTGATCTTCACAATTAAAAACTGAGTTCTCCTTCTGTAATACGACTAAGATTTCTTTTAAATTATAATGAAAATTATTCCACTGTACTAGCATAATTACGTGAGAGATAGTAGTATAAGGGGATAGTAGAGGATGCAATTTTTTACTTAGAAAGGTAATTTGAAGACATACACAACTTACACCCAGTGAAGATAGGAAATGAGATATAAATGAGTGAGCTAATTGCCAACATTCTAATTAAAAACCAACTTTGTTTGCAATTTTAATATATTTCTTTGACTTCAAATATGAAATAAGACCCAAAAAGAGAAAGCAGCTGAAAGAAAGAGCACCCACATATATTTCAGAAAATTTCTTGTTTTGAACAATTAAGAATAAATGCAAAAGAGATTTCAGAGTTGATGAGAATTGTTTAAATGCTATTTAATTTGGAGGCAACTCCTTACAGATATTCTCTTTAATTTCTCTTTGCTCATCTTTTATTACTAAGAAGATTTGCATGAAAATAGAATATTTGCTGCTTGAGGCTTTTGTTTTATTCTAATGACCTGATAAAAATAAAAGCTATAATAGGTACAACATTATCTGATTCACCACATAAAGCAATGCTGTTTAAAAATAGGAAAAGAGGAGACAAAATTATCTTTTTTACTTGAAGCAAGACACCTTATTTTACCTTGCCTGGAAACCTAATCTGATAAATTCTTTCTGTGCTCAATATAATGTTTTGTTTGTTCTGGATAACACTGCATCTGTTTCCCTAGCAGTGGGATACCTGCAGCTCATTATTTCAATTAAATTATTGACATCCAGATTTTGCAGTGAGAAGGAAAGATAAAATCAACAGCAATGATGATAAATAAAAGTAAGATTCATTTCAGTTTAGAATAAAATGAATCTGGGCGCCTGGGTAGCTCAGTCGGTTGAGCGTCCGATTTCGGCTCAGGTCTTGATCTCACCGTTCTTGAGTTCAGGCCCCACATTGGTCTGTGCTGACAGCTCAGAGCCTGGAGCCTGCTTCCGATTCTGTGTCTCCTCTCTCTCTGCCCCTCCCCCACACGTGCTCTGTCTCTCTCTGCCTCTCAAAAATAAAGAAAACTAATAGAAGAAATTTTAGAATAAAATAAATCAATATACAAATAAAACTATTCATATTTATCTTATATTCCATTGTCTTAAATTTGTGTGCATTTTTTCATTATCTTGATATATTATTAATTTTATTTTTTTTTTCCTAAATTTATTTTGGACATATGTTGATGGTGCAGGAATAGATCCAGGTTTTGTATGGCCAGAGCTTTTTCAATTTGGGTAGGGGAGGGTGCAAATCCTTTAAGAAAAAAAAAATGTATATATATGTATACGGATGCAATATTATGTGCATACATCATTATTTAAATGGAATGAGGGAAAAAGAAACATAACAAATTTGTAAAACTGTGACAAACACCAAGTTTTCTGAATTTTCACCAAATCCAGAAAAAAAATTTTCATCTCTATAATAATTTTGCCTATATTTTTGGCTTCTTACTCTTATGATCACTTGCCTGTTCATATGATGATGATTTTACTTTTTTAATTAAAAAATATTTTTTTTTTGAGAAAGAGCAAACAGGAGAGAAGTAGAGAGAGAGAGAGGGAGAGAGAGAATCTCAAGAGGGCTCTGCACTGACGATGCAGGGCTTAATCCTACAAGTCATGAGATCATGACCTGAGCTGAGATCAAGTCAGATGCTTTACTGACTGAGCCACCCAGGTGCCCAGATGATTTTACATGTTTAATGAAGAGAACAGAAAGATAAATTAGTCTTTCCTCTCGAATGGTTGATCAAAACCTGATAGCATAAAAATGTTTATTTCAACCTCACACTCATTATGTTAATGTAATATAAATTTTTAGAATTGCCGTCAAATTTAGAAAAACCTCTATCAAGTTTCTTTTTATGTGTGATGTAGAAGATTTGAAAACACTCAAAGATTTCTCGGGCAGTAAGTAAACTTAAACACTCTGTGAATTGATTACACTCATTACCAATTTGTCACTGCTGTCTTCATGTCATCCATAGGGGAAGAGTTGGTCCAAATATGGTAAGAGTATTCCTGGAAGCCATTCTTACACCAAAACAGTGAGGGATAATTTAATTGTATGTGCAAATCATATAAATATGTTCCTATAAACCTGTAGTAAACTTCACCATTAGACATGAATCCCTGGTGAACTTCCTATTAGGCAGATCCCAAAATTGCCTATAGCCATTGTATACTATATGATAGGAGACAGGGCATTATTTAGGAAAAGTCAGAGTGCAAAGAGACAGGGGTATTCGTAAATTACAGTTAAAATACCTTATTCTGAAATGACCATGTGAACAGATTTAGGTTCCCCAAAAATGATCCTGGAAGGAGCCCATGTAAGTGAGGGACCTTGAGGCTTAAGCTTCATTAACTTCAGGGATTTTTTGTTTTTTGTTTTGTTTTTTGGCCTTTAATTGAGAAGTTTGAGGAATAGAGAGATTATGAAGACAAGGTGATATTCTGGCACAAACTCAGTTCTGATAAGTTGCTTTAAATGAAGCCTTATTCATAAACAGACAAACACTCAAAAAAAAAAAAATAAAGAACCAAAATTGTCAGACTATCTAGTATTACAAGACCTCTGATAACTGGAGCATTGGGCAATTGTCCTTACTTGAATTTCCAGTATATTGGAAACCAAGCAGAAAAATATTCCCATTCTCATCCTTCTTCTGTGTGTGTGTATGTATGCATGCACACTCTAGACTGAGCCCATGTTGATTCTAACAAGGTAATGTTCTGGGGGGAATAAATAAGATAGGTTCCTAGATGAAGGGAAAAAATCTTGATATGGGGATCCCTCAAAATGATGTCCACTAGAGTCCTTCACTGGGTAAAGAACAGTAACCAGCTCAAGGACTAGCTCACAATGAACACTTGGGATGGAAAGCAGAGATGGAGAATCATAAGTACTCATGGGGCTCCATGTGGCTTATATACATTAACGGTATAATATTTTGAACTATTTTTAATCATTTTCTCCTTCCAGAATACAGTAATTGAAAATGTCAACATAATCTCCCTCCATTTGTAAAATAGAGATCATCTAAGATATTCACTATTTAGATAATGCTTTTTGAGTTTGATTTGCTACTGAATACAAGATGTCATCGACTTGCTCCTTATTTTCTCTTGGGTTGGTGATTTGTGTCCTCTATAAAGTTCCCAGTTGACAAGTACCAAATCACATTCAACTCTGAGACTGTGGTTTACCTGTCAGCTCAAAGCATGGGGTTTACCTGGTATCTTCCTGATACCAGGTTACAGTCACACAGAAGTAACAACTTTTCCATTGTCTGGGGTGTGGCTAGTAGGCTCTGGGAATAGACTGCCTAGATTCAAATCCCTTATTTGTCCTTTATTTGTTATGTAACTTTGGCTAACCTTTCTCTGACTTGGTTACATCATCTGTGAAATAAAGATCACGAGGCATTCCTCTGAAGGTTGGTGTGAGGTTGAGTTGATCCACATGAAGAGCTTAGAACTATGTTCAACACAAAGTATAAACTCAATCTTAATGATGTTTACTGTAAGTCTTCGTGGCAGTTTGTGCTACCTCAACTTACTATTTGCTCCTTTGTGCTTTATCGTAATTTAATTACAATTGAAGAGTCCATCAGAGGCTCCATCTCTCTGGAGACATGCAAGTGAGCTGTGAGATTCAGATCTCTTCTGAGGACCCATAATTAACTTATTTTTGCAAAACACTGTTGGTCTTTTTTGCTGCTTTGCCACTGCTGATAATTTCCTCCTCCTTTTGGTGCAGTGGTTTTACTTTATATATCTATTTGGCTTGATCAAAGTTCCCTTTACCCTCCCTCTGCACTTACACCCACAAAAAATATGTGTACATAAAATTTATAGACACAGTGTACACTGAAGAGAACTTATCTTAAATCTTTAAGTATTGATAGCAAAATGCATGTCCAAACTTCTTGGATAATAGCTAACAGAGCTAAGAGAACATTATCAAAGCATGTTGGTGGTATTGCTGGTTACTGACATCAATAGTATGAACATGCTGCTATGATTTGTCAAGCCTTCCAATCACTGGACTGGAGCAGCATGACTAGACTGTATAAAAGGAACTCGGGCATGAAAAACTCAGTTACCAAGGTATGGTGCTTAAGAGGTCATCTTTACCAACAGGTATCAAGCCAATTTGACTAGCGGCATCCTGAGAACATACTTCCCATCTTGGAAAAGTGCACACCTGGGTGTGTAGTGGGAAGAGCCATCTACTCATCCCAGGTTCTTCTAAGAAACACTGACCAGAATTTTAGTTTTCTGTAAAACATGATTTATAATTCAGAATTGAGAAGTGTAGGAATGGGCCACTGATCAGATAACCTCCCCAATAATTTCACCTCCTTATGTGTAATAAAGCTTAATTATTGCAAATAAGCTAAGTGTTTAGAGACCATTATCAATAAGGCAGACTAGTATGAATGGGTTCACGCAAATCTTTTGGAAATATTTCAACTTTCAATTTAATTAAACTCTTAGAACTTACAAAGAATCCAGAAAAGACAATGTAGCACATATTATTTATGTTATTCAGTTTAACAAGATTCTGTTATTTTCCCTTTATGTCTTCTGCTGAAAGGTGTGAATTGATAACAGACAAAAGAAAGTTGTGTTTACTCATAAAAGTGAGTAAAATATATGATCAGGTACTATTTTTGGGATTTGAACTCACTGTTGAGATGCAGATATTTGAAACCCAACGCCTTTACAATGTGGACAAACACAGACTGTCTCGTGGACGTTTGGCAAAACCGATTTTTTATATTAAATATAATTTATTGTCAAATTGGTTTCCATACAACACCCAGTGCTCATCCCAACAGGTGCCCTCCTCAATGCCCATAACCCACTTTCCCCTCTCCCCCACCCGCTATCAACCCTTAGTTTGTGCTCAGTATTTAAGAGTGTCTTATGGTTTGCCTCCCTCCATCTCTGTAACTTTTTCCCCCTTCTCCTCCCCCATGGTTCTCTGTTAAGTTTCTCGGGATCCACATAAGAGTGAAAACAAATGGTATCTGTCTTTCTCTGCCTGACTTATTTCACTTAGCATCATACCCTCCAGTTACATCCACTTTGCTACAAATGGCCAGATTTCATTCTTTCTCATTGCCAAGTAGAATTCTATTGTATATATAAACCACATCTTCTTTATCCATTCGTCAGTTGATGGACATTTAGGTTCTTTCCATAATTTGGTTATTGTTGAAAGTGCTGCTATAAACATTGGGGTACACGTGCCCCTATGCATCAGCACTCCTGTATTCCCTGGGTAAATTCCTAGAAGTGGTATTGCTGGGTCATAAGGTAGATCAATTTTTAATTTTTTGAGGAACCTCCACACTGTTTTCCAGAGCGGCAAAACTGATTTTTAAAAACTACTTAATGTCTACATGACTCATTGTTTGCTTTAGACTTATTTTGAGAGGCTCTCACATTATTCAGCTCAGGCAGGAGCTCCCTCCCTGCTTAGCCAAAATCAGAGATTTTCTCTGTAGTATTGTTAAAAAGCATAAACTCATTTGTGAAGCAGAGAAATGATAAACGAATCAAAATGCTGATTCACAAACATACAAGCATGCACACACACACGCACACACAGACATACACACACACTGGAAATCCATGTTCACTGCACTTCTTATTATCCACTTCACCAGGCTAGAACTATTTGGTAATTACCCTCCTCCTACAACTCCTTTGATAGTGCTACCTGACAAATAGGAGTGGCTGCTACAATAGAACTCCTCTATGAAATGTTCAATAAAGAAAATGATACTGATATAATAAAAAGAGGGAGGAAAGCTGCCTTTGAAGCATATATAACCACTCCCTCTTTGAAGGTGGTTTAAAAATACATTGAGTGTAAAATGCAGCATGCTTTCCTTTTTGTTTGTAATTGATAAAGGGATTGATGGGACAGTTCAATGAAAAAAATATTTCAAAAAGAGAGGCCAAATACATTGAAAGTGATGATAATCAGGACCAGTTCAACATAGCATCTGATTCGCAACCCTTAATGAAACTTTTAATTAAAGCATTACACGAACTTAGATATGCACGGGTTTTAATTTAATTTTTGCTTATTTCTCTAAAACTGAACCTAATTTCAAATATCCATTCTTACAAGATGACAAAGACCATCCAGTTTGGTTCCTCTGTGCCTAACCTTGTTACAAGCATTATGTCAAATTCCCAGTAGGCCTTACATAATGCCCATGAATTGATGTTCTGGGATAAGGTCAAGCTGGTGGGGGTGGAGACATCTGATTATTTTTTTTTAATTTTTAAATGTTTATTTATTTTTGAGAGAGAGAGAGAGCAAGAGATGGGGAAGGAAGAGAGAGAGGGACACAGAATCTGAAATAGGCTCCAAGCTCTGAACTGTCTGCACAGAGCCCAATGCAGGACTCAAACCCACAAACCATGAGATCATGACCTGAGCCAAAGTTGGATGCTTAACTGACTGATCCACCCAAGTGCCCTGATCTGATAATAATGTCACTTTCCATTTGGCATCTGTTGGTATAGTTATTGCTGCTGCCCCTGCTACACACACACACACACACACACACACACACACACCACACACACACACACACACACACACACACACACACACACACAGGTAAATCATGGGTTTTCCCATATTCTAGTCTTCAATACCACTTCAGGTACAGTGATTAAATCCTGTGCCACCATTAGGCACAATCATTCTGTTGCTCTTGTGCCAGGCAGTGTTAAAGGAAACTTGTGAAGGTCTCTAAGACGCCCTCTTCTATAAATATTTGATCCAATAATTTATTTTCTGGAAACTTTATTCTGCTGTAGACTAAATCATGCCCCTGTAATTCATATGTTGAAGCTCTAACCCCCAGTGTGATTATTTGGAGATGGGATCTTTGGTAGGTTTAGATGGAGTCATGAAAGTAGGGCCCTCATGATGGGATCTGTGCCCTTACAAAAAGAGACATCAGAGAGTCTGCCCCTTCTCCATCAGTTGAGGACCCAGAAGAAAGGTCACCACCCTTAAGCAAGGAAGAAAGCTGTTATCAAAAAACCAACCATGCTGTCAAACCTGATCCTGGACTTCCAGTGTTCACTCTGTAAGAAAATAGATGATAGATGTCTTTTGTTTAAGCCAGTCTGTTAGTCTATGGTATTTTCTTAGGCAGCCCAAACTGACTAGGACACTACTTAGTAGTCAACCTGACATAGAAACTTAGATTTCCTCTGTGTTTCATTTACACAAACTTGTCTCTGCCATCTCCACAGGGCGTGGCCAAGGAAGTAGGGTTCAGGGACACCTTTGAAGGACCCAACCTTCCTCACATCTCTGATGTTGCCCTTCTCCACAGCCTTGAGAGTCATTTTCTATTTGAGGGTGATCAAAGATGGTCAGTGACAGCATTTTTGCTCTCCCTCGTCCCCAGTGTTGTCCTGTCATGGGTTCTTTCCACTCCACTCTGTTTAGTCCTCTCAAACACAAATAACAGGAACAAACTCCTCTCTTTTCTGCTTTCTACAGCCATATTCCTTTTGAATATATCACCCATTTCCTATGTGACAGAGTACTTGGCTCAGACATAGAGGAAACAAACAAGAGATGGACTAATAGATAAAGAAATAGCTATAGCTATAACATACATTTAGTATACATGCAGGTATTGAAAGAGAAATGTTTATAAATGTGTATGTGTGTGACATTTAAATCTGTATCAATTTGTAAATTTGTATTGTTATTTTAATTTTATTGATAAGGAAAATGAGGTAGAAGTGAAACATCTATAAAAATTAGAATATGATTGAAGATAAGTTGCTGGGGCTTGTTTTTTTTTTATTGTTTCTATTTTATTTATTCTCAAGTTAGCTAACATACATACAATGTCACACATTTTCCCCACCCCAACCCCACCCCCATCAAACCTCAGTTTGTTCTCTGTATTTAAGAGTTTCTTATGGTTTGCCTCCCTTTCTGTTTTTATCTTGTTTTTTCAACCCTTCCACTATGATCATCTGTTAAGTTTCTCAAATTCCACATATGAGTCAAATCATATGATATCTGTCTTTCTCTAACTGACTTATTTCACTTAGCATAATACCCTCCAGTTCCATCCACATTGTTGCAAATGGCAAGATTTCATTATTTTTTCATCACTGAGTATGTGCGTATATATATACATATATATACAATTGCTAGGCTTTTAAAAAAACCCACATCTATCTGATTATAAATACCATGTTCTTAAATTTCAACTATTAAAATATTCTATATTAACCTATATATTAGAGTAATATTTCTATGCAGTAAATGTAAGATACTAAGTGTAGCATCTATCATCTATGTATGTTTGATCTGGAATCTAATGGAGTCTAATAAAACTCCAAATAATTCTTCAAGTTAACTGGGAGAGAAATATCAACACTTTTCAGATAAGACCCAGGGATCTTCTTGGCTGTTTTGGATGGCATTGTGAAATATAGGTGCACACGTTAAACTTTGAAAGTTTGCATAGACTTCCAGGACTGCCCCTAGAAATTACTGGTTAGGTTTTTTGTGGGTTTTTTTTTTTTGTTTTTTATTTTTTTTTAATACTGCCTTCTTTTTATTGACTTATATTTCTTTTTCTAGTTTGCCAAAAGGTGTGCTTCATCTTTCAAGTAACAAAATAAAACAATTAGCAACCATTTATGCATGCTGCCTCTAGATTATAACAGTGGATTATAACATATCCACATAGTCTGATAAATAACGCTTCAATCAAAGATAATCTAAAGTGGAAATAAACACTTTTTTACAAGTTTATTAAAAAACATTCATAGTCCTTTTTTAAAATAACCTAGAATGTTTTAATGAAATAGATTACTTAGATTTGTATCTTGTTTTCCTCTTATAAGCACATAATTATCTTATTGACTAATTAATAGTATTTTTAACAGAAATGATAGCATAAATTGTCTTTTGGTGAATTTCCCACTAAACTTTAATTTTATTAAAGCAACTTGAATCTTAGCCTGAAGTTAAATACTCTTGCTGGGAGTTGCTTTTCATGGTTTTCCCTTGCTCATCTTCAAAGTGAGTTTACCTTTAAGTGGCTAGCTAGACATGTTCTACAATCCTTGGTTCTATAAGTAATAGGATATTTTAATTTAGCAATATAACTTTATGACAGAAAAAAATAGGAATGTGATTATTTTGTGTTTAAAATAAAAACTCTCTGGATTGTGCTTATTTGCTAATGATTTTCTTTATATCCAGAAAATGTGACCTGGAATGCACAATTACTAAGGAAGGATACTCTCCAAATAATGGGAAGTTAGATAAATTATTACGCTGATCTTTGTTCAACACACAATGCTGAGTAAAGCAAAATGGTGTCATCAAGCATAAAAAAGGAGCCATCCAGGGGTGCCTGGGTGGCTCAGTCAGTTAAGCATCTGACTTCAGCTCAGGTCATGATCTCATGGTTCATGAGTTCAAGCCCCACATCTGTGCTGACAGCTCAGCGCCTGGAGCCTGCTTTGGATTCTGTGAATCCCTCTATTTCTCTGTCCCTCCCCTGCTCATGCTCTGTCTCTGTCTCTCAAAAAATAAATAAATGTAGGGGCGCCTGGGTGGCGCAGTCAGTTAAGCGTCCGACTTCAGCCAGGTCACGATCTCGCTGTCTGTGAGTTCGAGCCCCGCGTCGGGCTCTGGGCTGATGGCTCAGAGCCTGGAGCCTGTTTCCGATTCTTTGTCTCCCTCTCTCTCTGCCCCTCCCCCGTTCATGCTCTGTCTCTCTCTGTCCCAAAAATAAATAAACGTTGAAAAAATAAATAAATAAATAAATAAATAAATAAATGTTAAAAAAAAAAAGTAAAAAAAAAAGAAAAAAGGAACCATCTAGAGAATATTTAAACTGACTTGTTTAGGTCTTCCTGAACATTTTGCTCATCAATTTGCTTTAGACATCTGGGTCACTGAGCCTATATCAACTATACAGATTAAGATCCAATGGTTTTTAATAATATCAAAGAGGAAAATGTGGAATCACCTACATAGTGTAATATCTAAAATTTGGAAACAAATGAAGAGTGTAGAAAAGGCTCTGTTAGTGTAAGAAGGGAAAAATACACATCAGCAAGATTTATGACATAAAGATAAGTAAATATAACTCTCATTAGGTAGAAGAACACACAATTTGAAAACAAATTATTGTAGGAAGGCAATGGATTTCAGATTCTATTTGCTTTAATTCCACACAGAAATTAAAACTAAGCTCAAGAAATGATTGAAAATATGTTTATAAGTCAACACATTTACTTAACTTTTGAAATACTAGATAAAGAACACTTTTAAATTAATCATATAGAAATGGGAAAACAAAATCACCATTTTTATGCAATATCATACTAACAAAACACATAGGTCTAAAAAAGACCTTGGAAAAATGTAAATTTAGCTCATACCTTTATGTTAAATATAAACAAGTCAATAAATACTATTTCATATGGATGTTAATAATTTCAGAAATGTAAGTTCAATTAACTTTTTTAAATGTAGAAATTTATAACCATCGCAATTAACATAAAAATAATAATTGACAAGTGTGTGTTTTCAAAAGTAGAAAAAAAGAAAAGTGAATTAACAATAAGATTAACATAAAATCCCATGGCTGATATTTAGCCAGTATTCATGGTACAGTATGCCCGTAGGTCCATTTTAAAGTGTTGGTTTCTTTCCTGTACTCATTAAGTATTTTAAATATAATCCCCATTACCACAATTACCACAATGGATTAAAACTCCCAAAATATATAAATGAAAAATTACAACAAAATAAGACAATAACAACAAAAATTCAAATAAAACAGGGACTCAGCATATTCAGTTAAAACAAGGGACGTAAATATGATGACTGAAAAAAAAAATTCCATAAACCAATAACTCTTTCATAAAGGAGGACAAAGAAATATAACATAAGAAAGTTAGATGACAATCCTGGATAATCAATATTTGATTAGTAGTTGTTCCAAAAAGAGAACAGAGACGACTGAGGGAAGAAATTATCAATAAACAATAAACTGCAAGAAATTTTGCTAGAACTGTAAGAACATGAGTTTCTAAATTGAAAGGTTTACCTGTGACCTACACGTTTAATAAAACAAGACTCTACCCAAAGAACATAATAGTGACAATTTCAAAACACCAAAAATAGAGTTAACTAAAAGTTTCTAAAGTGAGAAAACAATACCCTGGGATGACTGTAGCAAGAAGTCAACAAGAAACCCCTTCAGAATTTTTAGGGAAAATCATATTTAACCTAGATGTCTGCATGAACAAAAATGACATATGTGAATGTAGAATCAAGTCATTTTCAAGAATGCAAGATCTCAGAATATTTATAACCCATTCACAGTGAAATAGCCTGCATCTGACTGACTGGGATCTTTTCTGGAGCCCAGAAGAGCTATTGGGTACTTCTCAGCCTTCTCCCTCCAGTTTGTTCCAATAGTAAAACCAAGTCACCAGTGTCTCTCTGGAAGAAGCTTGTTCATACATCTAGCACCCCAACTTTTATGATTGTCACCCAAGAGACAGCCCCCAAATCACCTAGCTCTGATAGTAAACAGGGCTTGCATTCATGAGTCTCACTGGAATATAGTTAACAAAGTAGCAGTTTTTAAACAAGCATTTGAGCACTCCCCAAGGCTATATTCCCAATCTCAGTGCAGGGGGAGCAGGAAAAAACACCCACTTCCCAGTTTCTCACTGGAAAGGGTTTGGCTACATACCTTTCCAGATGCTACCTGAGGATCTGGCTTCTAATCAACCTGTGTCTAAGAGGTGACTGAGATCCTATTACAAGCCCAAAAGAACTGGTGGGCACTTTCCTCGAATTCTCCCTCTGTCTAGCTCCAACAACAAAACCAGGCGTCCAGCTGATCCTTGAAAAAAGCTTGTCCATACATTTGGCATCTCAACTTTTGTGGATACCACCTGAGAGATGGACTGTCAAATCACCCAAGTCTAAAAGCAAATAGGCTTGGAATTCATGAGTTTACAAGACCATATTAAATAAAAAGTAGTTGTCAAACAGGCACACAGCACTTCCTGCAACTATGCCCCTTTGGTTCAGTGCAAAGGGACAGGCAAACACACCCATCTTCCAGTTTCTCACTGGAAGGGAGTACTTCCAAACTCATTTATGAGGCCAGAATTATTCTGACACCAAAGCCAGACACTACAAAGAAAGAAAATTATAGGCCAATATCCCTGATAAACATAGATGCAAAAAAAAAATCCTCAACAAAATATTAGTAAATCAAATTCAACACTGGACTAAAATAAATTAAAATCGAGTAACAAATTATAGTAATACAAGATGCTAATAATCATGAGTAAAAAGGAACTCTGTACTACACGCTCCATGTTTCTGTAAACCGAAAACTATTCCAAAAAATAAATACTATTTTTTAAAAAGATAATGTTGTATCAGAATACCAAACAAAACAAAAAACAAAACTGGGGAGTTAAGAAAGAAGCAACTCCATAATTGCCATTTTTTAATAAAACTTAACTTTTATCCATTCATAGGCAAAGTCATAGACTTTGCTCTTATTAGAAAATAAGTGATTATGTATTCCACTTAAAAAGATAGATGAATGACAACAAAGCAAAACAAAGCAGGATACATATATTAATATATGTAAATTATGTTAATGTTATGAAAGCAAAAATTAGTGAGCCAGAAATGAAATTTAGTTCATAATAAATCCAAGTTCTTTATCTTTGAAAAACTGATAAAAAACAGAACCACTAGATTGCCTAATCAAGTATAAAGGGTGAGAATGATAAACACATAGTAGAAATGATAAAATGTGATTCAACTACAGATATGGAAATTAGAAAATTATAAGACATATGTTATTATGTGCAATAACATAATAAATTCCAAAATCAGTCATTTTAGATGGTTTCCAAAATAAAAAACCAAAGGATCTTGGGCTAAGATTAATCTGCTGTTATTTTAGAATAAAGCAATGAAATAAAAATTTCAGGACACCAAGAGGCATAGAAAATATTCAAAGGTTATTTTACTATCCCTACATTCTTTATCAAAAACAATGCTCCAATTATTATTGTGTATAACAAATTACCCCTAAACTGAGCCACTTCAATCAAACATTTTACTTTATTTTATTTTAGTTTATTTTGGTTTAATTTAGTTTCGTTTTGTTTCGTTTATTTAAATTGAGAGAGAGAGAGAGAGAGAGAGCATGAGCAAGGGGGGGCAGAGAGAGAGAGAGAATCCCAAGCAAGCTCCATGCTGTCAGTGCAGAGCCCTATGCAGGGCTCACCCCACAAAACGGGAGATTATGACCTAAGCAGAAATCAGGAGTCGGACACATAATCAACTGAGCCATCCAAGTGTCCCTCAAACATTTTATTTTAATTACAATGTTGGAGTCACTCTGGAATTTGAAGGGGGATTGGTTGAGCAGTCCTCTTTTGGAACATTTTGTGGGGTTGTGGTGAGACATCCAGTGGGGCTACAATCACTCAAAAGCGCCTGAGCTGGACATCCAAGACGGCTCCCTCACACAGCTGGTAGGTAAGGTTGGAGATTCCACC
This sequence comes from Leopardus geoffroyi, assembly GCF_018350155.1. Taxonomy (NCBI): domain Eukaryota; kingdom Metazoa; phylum Chordata; class Mammalia; order Carnivora; family Felidae; genus Leopardus; species Leopardus geoffroyi. Next base: position 92,506,520 of record NC_059336.1, on the reverse strand, counting down.
AGGCCCCTGCCTGAGGTCTCAGGGCAGTTAGACTTCTTACATGGCAGCAGGATTACTCCAGAGTTAGCACACCCAGGGAATCATTGGTAAGCTCCTTGTTGTTTTCTGAACCAGCCTCTGAAGAAATGCAGCATCATTTCTGCTACGTGCTCTTCTTTACGTGCCAGACACTAAGGCCAGCCCAGATTCAAGGGGAAGGCCATAGAGAGCTGCAACAATACTATACAATATTCAGATATTTCCTCAGAAGTTTGGACTTCAGCTTGTGAGATTAGTTCTCCTTCTCTTTTTTTTTTTCTTTTTTAAAAAATATTCTGAGCAGATAAGGTTCTCCAAAATGCACTTTTTAGGCAATAGAATTTGTACCCATAGAAGTTTGCCTGCAAAAGGACCTCTCTTCTTGGGGTGCCTGGGTGGCCCAGTCGGTGGAGCCTCCGGCTTTGGCTCAGGTTATGATCTCTCAGTTCGTCAGTTCGAGCCTGGAGTCAGGCTCTGTGCTGACAGCTCAGAGCCTGGAGCCTGCTTCTGATTCTGTGTCTCCCTCTCTCTCTGCTCCTCCCCCACTCGTGCTGTGTCTCTCTCTCTCTTAAAAATAAATAAACATTAGAAAAAAAAAAGGACCTCTCTACCTCAAAATGAGGGGATGTTCTGGACCATTTATAACCTCTCCTGAGGAATAAGACAGGCCATGTGGACATCAGTCACATTGTTGCATCAGATTGTATTTTTTAGCAGTGAGGTTGACTACTAAATTTTTATTTTTATTGGTCACGAATATTTAATTTTTGCCAATTTTTATACACATGTAATTTCATTTTCTAATGACGTATTTGAATTTTTCTTTAGATAGAAGTTGAATACCAACATTTCATCTGATACTAGCAGCAATTGGTTTCATATAGATATGTTTAGACTACAATATTAATATTCTATTACTCTCCTAGCAAAAAGAAGGCAGAAATAGAGAAAAACATATTATGACGATTATGTTTTCATTAATACTTTTATCTGATTACTTTTATTGATGAGATTTCCAGTTTTTAATGATTCCTCTCATTCTGTAATAACTCTTCTTGTTGAAGTAATTTTTTTTAGATTAAAATTTAAATCACTATTATTTTAATTTTCACATAGTGAAAATTAGATGGATTCATAATGTTTTTTGCGCTATATCTTTTTCAGAATTTGGTAGCAGGGCTATTCTAGATTTAACAAATCCATTAATATGAATTAAATAGCATAGAATTTATTTTTATTTTTTTTTTATTTTTTATGTTTATTTATTTTTATCTTGAGAGAGAGAGAGAGAGAGAGAGAGAGGGAGAGAGAAGGAGAGAGAGAATCCCAAACAGACTCTGTGCTGACACGGGGCTCGAACCCACATGACATGGGGCTTGAACCCATCTCGTGGTTATGAGATCATGACCTGAGCTGAAACCAAGAGTTGGACACTTAACCACTGAGCCATTAAAAAATATTTTTATTTTTTAAATAAGAATTTGCCAAACCTGTTATAAAAATGAGCCAGCATAGTTTTTAGCAGTAGTTTTGTTTAAACCTTTCTTTCTTTCTATTTCTTTCTTTCTCTTCTTTCTTTTCTTTCTTTCTTTCTTTCTTTCTTTCTTTCTTTCTTTCTTTCTTTCTTTCTTCCTTTTTCTTTCTTTTCTTTCTTTCTGAAATAAAGCCCTCTCTAGGCTTCTTAAACATTTTTTAAAAGCTATTTTAGCAAACATACCCTTCTGTATTTCACACTCTTAAGATTTTCCAATGTATTGGGTGATAGAGTGCTCAGATAATTATAGAGCCAGAGGGGCTTGCACAAGATCACAAAGGATACCATGATGCTTCCAGGAAAGAAAAGCAAAAATTTTCCACATTTTGCCTGTAAATTCATCAACAAATGAAGATGAGAAGGTTTTGTAAGGTTATAGAGCTAATATTAATAGAAATTTCTAAGTCTGCCATCTTGTTTCCCTGAGCAGTCCTCACTCTACTGGACCATAGTGAACCTCCTGGTTTGGAGGGCTGGAAGGCAGTTCATCATTTTGGTCATGACTGTGAACTCTGGGGTCAGGCTGCCTGGTTTGGAATCCTGGTTTGAACATTTACTAGATAGGTAATACAGAGTAAGGTATCTCATGCATCTGTACCCCCACTTTCCTAATTTGTAAAATAATCTACACTTCTTTGGAACATGAGAATTAAGTGAAATTTTTACATTTAATGTGCTTAGAATAACACCTGCTACAGCACAAGTAATAAGTAAATTTTAGCTATTATTAAATAGGTTGAAAGCAAAGAAACTGGATTGACTTTTCATTCCTTTTGAATTTTTCCTTTAAAAAAAAGGTAATGAGTTTTCTGTCTATAATGTGACTTTTCTAGGTCATTCTTTCTCTAGCTTATAATGGCTATAGAGGTCACAAGATCATTGATTGTCTCAATCAAAAATTAGGACCTTATTGCCAATCTAAAAGCTCACTAGCTCTCAAATGACACCAGATATAGGAAAATGGGTAACAAAATAGCCTTTAAGCAGTTATTCATAAATTAATCCCCCCTGGAAGATCTTAGAGAAATTATAAAATGGCTATTAAAGTAGATAATAGTCCATGCAGTTTTCACATTACACAGAAAAGAATACCAATGAATTTCAATTGTAGTTATTTTCTAAATGATTGAAGTATTTTACAGATATTGAAGAAAACATGACATTTTTCATTTTTGATTATACATATGACTTTCTCAATGTATATATTTTTCTTATTAATAGCATTGCTATTTTTATCTAATTTAAAAATTAATAATGCTTATTGTAGAAACTTTGGAAATTTGAGAAAAATATATAAAAAATTCAGTCATCCATAATCCCATATCCAATGATTAATACTTTTAAGTTATTTTTCTATGAGTATGTTTATACATATACAAATGTTTATTATTGATATATGCTTGTAGATACACATACATATGTATGTATAATCTATACATATATTTAAATTACATATCCCCTCAATAATATCCCCCTCCTCTGCTCTAGGCACAGAGGATACAGTATTAAAGAAACAAACACAAAGCCTCCATTATAATGGAGATTTAATCTTAGTACATAAAAAAATATATATAACTATATAATTTTAACAGATTTGCTTTACTGTCTTAGGACTTGTTTGTTCACTCATGTGTGAATGTCTAACCCAGCTTTTATGTTGATACTTTTGAGTACCACCCAATTTTAAACTCAGCTTCTTACAACTGCAAAGCCATGTCTATCTTTTTGGAGTAATCCATGCATACGAACACAATTAGAATTTATAGCTACAACTATTTAGCTAAAAAATGTGTTTCTGTCCCATAGATCTGAGAATGTGATTGCTTTACCAAAGCAGCAAAAAGAAAAATAGACACCATTCTATTGGGAACATATTGGATCATTTAAACTTAAAGCATATTGAAATATATTCAGTTATTATACAGTAAAATGCATTTATAGATGATTTAATTACCAAGATATTTGCAAATATGTGCACAGTTCTGCAATTTTCTAGATCTTTAATGGGGGTCTGCAGGGCAAAGTTATTTAAGTTGTCACAAAGTCCAGATAATTAATTATAATTATTTCAATTCCAAATCAATGTATTACGAGCCTTGTCCCTTAAGATAACCTTTATGTAAATCCAATATAAGATAGGAAAGAGCACTTGAATGTATATTCTCTACCAGGAACCCTGTAAAAGAACCAAATTCAGTAACACAGTTAGAGGTTTGTATCAAGAAACCACGTGTTCTGGGGCACCTCTGTGGCTCAGTTGGTTGAGTGTCTGACTTTGGCTCAGGTCATGATCTCACAGTTCATGAGTTCCAGCCCCACATCACACTCTGTGCTGACAGCTCAGAGCCTGGAGCCAGCTTCAGATTCTGTGTCTCCCTCGCTCTCTGCTCCACCCCAGCTTGCGTTCTGTTTCTCTCTTTCTCAAAAATGAATAAATGTTTAAAAAAAAAGGAAAGGAAAGGAAAGGAAAGGAAAGAAAAGGAAAAGAAAAGAAAAGAAAAGAAAAGAAAAGAAAAGAAAAGAAAAGAAAGAAAAGAAAAGAAAAGAAAAGAAAAGAAAAGAAAAGAAAAGAAAAGAAAAGAAAAGAAAAGAAAAGAAACCACATGTTCCAAACTTGTAGGCAAGGAGATGGTCTCTCAGTCCTCTTCTGGCTGCTCATCAAAATCCGAGAGCACTCCATTTTACTCTGGGTTTGTGTCTGAAAATTTTAAAGACAAAACTTCTTCCCTTCCTGTTTCTGCCTCTGCTTCCTACCCCTTAAGCAATCAGTTTTCAAGTTCAAGTGATTTTTTGTGCTATTGTCTCTTGAGTCTACCCCCTTTGAAACAAATCCCACTGTCAACCAATACAATCAGCCCACTTCCAAAGCTTTCCAAATAGCTGCCAGTTCTCCCCTTTCCAATTCAACTTTCACTAAACCTACTAAGAGAAAACTTTAAGCACGTGTTACATAAAACAAAACAAAACTCAGGATTTTGTTTTTAGGTAATTTAAACTCCTCTTGCAGGCATCTCATGTTATTAATTTCCATGTGATGGATTCTTTACTTAAAAAAAAAAAGTCTACAAGTGGTAGACTTTACTGTATTTTCTTCCTTCATGAATATGGAAGAAGGAGTCATTACTATTTCGTTTCAGTTGGCTTCAGAAAGAAAATCCAGAGTGTTTGTGAGAAGGTAAAGCCATGGGCTTTTGCATAGATGAGAACCAAAGCCGTGACCAGCACAGGGGTATTTCACCAATGTGTCTTGTCTTCACCTGAGCTGCCTCTGAGTCCACAAAGTTGAGAACTTGCATAACAGGGACTGTGGGTACTTGCAGACAGTGAGAATGGTTTAAGTCGCACCCAGCCTCCAGAGGGTTGTGAGCAAATGCCTAAATAGCCTTGCCTGACAGGCTCAAAGTGGACAGGTTGAAAGGTGGGATTGCCTTCTCCTGTCTAGAAGCAGCAAATGCCTTCAGAAACTCTCCCCCAAAGGACCTGGCCTCTCCCTAACTGCACCTCTGGCTTCAGGTCTCAGAAGTGGGAAAACAGAGACTTCAACATAAAGTGTATTATGAGTACAACCTAAGTATTTAATAATCTCAAATCAGAATTTCAATTTTTTTTTAGAAATAAAAATTTAGTATGAGAGGACATAGAAACATTATGTGAAGTCCGAGTACCTTAAAAGTTACCTCTTGTAGATATAACAATTGCAAGGAAGATGTTAGGACATAAAATATAATCTGGAGTACCGGAGGCAGAAAATATTTTCCTGACCTTATTATTTTTTTTAATCAGCAGTTTGAAAGACCTTTACTTTTTTTTTTTAAGTTCTTTTATTTATTTTGAGAGAGAGTGAGAGCACATACTAGTCAGGGAGGGACAGAGAGAGGGAGAGAGAAAGAATCCCAAGCAGGCTCTGCACTGTTAGGGCAGAGCCCTACAAAGGGCTCGAACTCACAAACTGTAAGATCATGACCTGAGCCCAAATCAGGAATCAGAGGCTTAACTGACTGAGTCACCTTGGCATCCCAAGACCTTTAATCTTTAAGGCAAAGTACTAGCATTACAGATATTAGAAGTGAGGGGCACCTGGGTGGCTCAGTCAGTTATGCATCCGACTTTGACTCAGGTCACGATCTCATGGTTTGTGGGTTTGAGCCCCGTGTCAGGCTCTGTGCTGGCAGCTCAGAGCCTGGAGACTTCAGATTCTGTGTCTCCCTCCCTCTTCCCTTCCCCTGCTTGTGTTTTGTCTCTCAAAAATAAATAAATGCTGAAAAATTTAAAAAGAAAACAAATATTAGAAGTGAGAGATAAAAAAAAGTCTTGAAAGGTTCAAATTTACAATATAGAAAAAAGTGTAATAAAATTATTAGTAAACCTAATATGACGTGGCATGTTTTGCATGTAAAAGGTTTCTTTTATCTGACCCCGGCCTCCACATTCAGTATAATTTTTACTATAATTTCTTAGTTGTTTACACATAATAGCTGTCTAACAATAACAAAAAAGCAGCTGAATAAATGAACAAACGCTCCACTGCAGTCACATTAACCTGGTCACTGTTCTCTCCACAGAAGCCATGAACTTTTTCACCTTTGTGCCTTTGCTCAGGCCATTCCTCCCATCATTTTACAAGGCTTATATTACATTCTACCTATTTAATCAGTCTTTGGTGACCACTGTCTCTCGGATCATGTAACCATTCTCTGAACTGTTTGTTGTACCTTATATCACTCATTTATATCTCCCTTACTCAATTGCCTGCTAACCGAATTGCCCTTAGTCCCTTTTCTCCATTGTAACGCAAGAATTTTACTTTTCAAAATATGAGCCTCAGACTACCCGTTTAACCTTGTTCTGCCTAATTTTCCGTATCTGTACAGGAAGCATAATAATAATACTGACTTCCCAGATAATGACTAAGATATCACAGGTAAATTGATTAGAACAGTGCTGGTACAAAGTAAGCAGTCACTTTTAGTTATTAAATATCTCTCTTTCACATGCATGTACACACATGCATGCATACACATGCACACATACACACACAACAGAACATGAATCGCTCATCTTTTTTCTCTTCTGTCTTCTGTTCTGGCTGCTTGTGAAGCGGAATGAAGAAGACTTACCACTTGAATGTTTATTTATCAGAAGCGACATTCACTCCAAAGATGCTGCCTACCAATGGCCCCATGGGTTCCAGCTGATGGACTGCCAGCACAGAGCTGGGTTCTGTGCAGTGAGAGAATGCCCCCCACCCCTGTTCAGTCCTCTTTGCCATTTCCATCCTAACACATCTCTGGCTGTGGCCAGAACTTAATCTGAATTCAGGGGACTAGGGAGTTAGTGTATTACCCCGTCACCCGTCTCTTGTTCTCTTGTCTCCTTTCCCAACCTCCTCATGACATTTTTATTTACTACCAAAATTACAAAACTAAATCTCTTATGTATATTTGTGAATCCATGGTGAGCAAATATTAATGTGGATGTATGTATGGTGTGAGTCTGTGTGCAGGAGCAGTGGGGAATATTGTATTTATGAGCAGTTTCCTGGCTTCAGCTCTTTCAACAAAATTACATGATTTCTTTATGTCTCTTTTTTTTTTCAAGTAAAACTTCATAGTGATACCTTTTGTTACTCCAATTAGCATAGTATAAACTCTGTTTTACATTTAAAAGTCATATATGTATCTCCCAGGGTCCTTAGAGCAAAGTTTTAACACAAAAAAATATTGTTGCAGGCAATTTTCCATGGGTCTCTGCCATTTCTGTACATGCTATATCAGCTTTTGTTCTACAGTATTCTTACAAGGATGTTTGTACAGAAAATAACCTTGGAAGACAGAGATAGTGTCTCCTCCCATGTCGAAAGCAGACTTGTTTTTTAATCAGGATATTATTAAAGATAATGCCTCCCTTGGGGACAAAGATTGGGCAGGTTTCCTTATAGCCCATTAAAAAAAGATTAGGGTTGGAGCACCTGGGTGGCTCAGTCAGTTGAGCATCGACTCTTGATTTCAGCCTAGGTCATGATCTCACACTTCATGATTTCAAGCCCCATGTCCGGCTCTGTGCTGGCAGTGTGGAGCCTGTTTGGGATCCTCTTTCTCCCTCTCTCTCTGCCGCTCCCCTGCTCGCTCATTCTCTCTCTCTCTCTCTCTCTCAAAATAAATAAATAACCTTAAAAAAAAAACTTGTTAAAAAAAAAAAAGATTACAGTTTCCCAAGCTGAGGCTCCCCACTGTGGTACATGTCCACTGAAAATTCCACCCAGGCCACTCTACTGCAGGATTGCCACAGGATTAGGGGAGCAAGGAAAACTGATACAAACATGAGGCTCCTGCCACTTGCTGTGCCGTGGGTAATAAAGTTCTTACTCTCTGACCCAGGAGTCTTGTGACTTCTGCTAGTATCCATGAGACTGTGACAGGCCAACTTAGCTTGAAAATGGGGTAAAATCTCAGATCCTTCATAGTTCTTGACAAAGATTCAAAACTCCTTAGTAAATCTATGTAATTCTAATATACAGGTTAAAAAAACACTAATTAAAAAAAATTATGTAACAACCTTGTATGCTAATTATACTTCAATAAAAAAGGAATCTGAGATATTACCAGTAATAATTTTGAAAAGAAAGTCTTGTGAAAAATTTTAAAATGCTTAAATGTATGCATTATAAATATATTGTTTTAGTCCACATATGGGTATGCAGATTTCCTTGTTTTGAAACCCAATAGTTTAACATCTGTTGAGCAGATACATTCAGCTATAGTCTGACTTCACTCCAGAAAGTTAAAGCACATTTTGTACTCAAGCTCTATCCACTGACGACTCAGGAGAATGAGATTACATGTAATTACCTCGATAGCTCGGCCTTCCCTTTCCCACTAATGAGTAAATATAGAATATATTCAACAACTATTGCAAAATTTAATTACGTGATGAGGGACAAAGGGGCTTACTCATTAGAAAGTATTATGCTAATAAAAGATGAATTATATGTGATACACAAGCTTGAATAAATGAAAAGAGTGGCCTATGTGTTATACTCAAAGAAATGAAAATCCCCATGAATATATTTCAGAAACATCAGGCTTATCCTATAACATTTCCCAAGTAATGCCTACTGTTTGATATGTAGGTGAAGCGATGTTAAGAAATCTGCACACGAAAAGGGGATAATTTTTTTAAACTTTAGCACAAGAAAGCAAGGCTTCAATTAATTAAACCATTCACTACAGCAGCGATGTGCACATTCTTAAAACAGGAACATGTGTAATGATTGGGTTCCAAAGTAATATTAAACTTTTCTTATCTTTAAAGGGATTTGTGGGAAGCAAGTTATAAGTCACTCAAAAAATTACCAATACAATGGATACAATCTGTATGTACTGGTGGCTGATTTTATGGTTTTTTTTTTTCTCTCCTACTTACCTAATGCTGCTTTTATTATCAGATGTTTTTATCAGTGAATATTGCATGCATAAAATAGATCATTGTCCACACAGATTAACCATAGTTATGAATAATGATGACATTGTTAAGTGTTCACATTGTCAATAAGGTATGGCTTCAGATGACTATGCCGTATATACTACCTTCCACAGAAAAATATAAATCTACTGACTGATAACCCTTAACTATACATTAGGAGCATGGTCTACTAAGGGGTATATAGTTTTCAGTCATCCATTGCCACGTTTTGCTTCTATGCCTATGACCAACCACTGGTCTTTAGGATTCACCTGCTTTGAGCTGTTTTGACATCATTATCATGGTGCCTATTAGGCTGAATTTAATATGCATGCTCTTTCTGAAGAGAACAAGACAGATCACACTGTTTCTTCTTCCTTTGTTGGACATTTTTTGGCTTAAGAGAAAGAAAATACTTTCCTTGGCATGGTCCAAAAAGTAGAAGACACAGGTGTTTCTTGGTGATGTTGTTTTGTTAGTTCCACACGTGTGGCTTGTGTTTAGGGTCTCAGCAGTCAGCCTTCCTTTTGGATAGACACCTGCTACCCTACGTGGAGTGAAGGTGCAGTCATACGTGATCTCTCTTCATCATCTCAGCCAAGTGCGTGCTGGGCCACAAGCTGTGAGTCAGACTAGATCTTTTCCCACAGGTACCTGCCACTAAAATGCTAATGGGATATTTTTCAGATTTTTGTGCCTAAAAGCAAAGAGTAAGTTTGAGTTTAAAGGGAAATCAAAAGAAATACGATCAGGAAGTATGTGGAACAGAAATCCAGTGATGGAAATACAAACCAAAGATAAAGGGAGAGATTGTCAAAATTTTTCAAAATCTTGGTATGGAGAGTGACTCAGTAGTCCTCGTTCTAATCCTGGACCTCGGAAGTCACAGAGGAGTTTGAAGGGCAGCCCTTGTGTAGGAGAGTTGGCTTCCCCACCCCATTCAGCAGTCAGAAGCTCTGGGCACTTAGACTACATGGCAGTGCAGCAGAGAATGAAATAGAAATGCTTTCTCTCAAATTCCATAACTTCTCTTGGAACTTTATCCTTGGACAAATGCCTGGTCAATTCCGCTTCTTGTTGCCCAGACCTGTTTCCTCATCTTTCTAATCTCTACCCCTAGTGCCCAAGCCTGAGTTCCAAGAAGTTCTGCTTGTACCACCTTATTCTTAAACTGCCATCACAGGACACTGGACCCTGAACCAGCCAGTTGGCCTGAATCTATGGAGCCTGCTTTAGCTGAACTCTTTTAGCATTGCTACTTGTCTGGATAGATACACAAGACTTGCCCATTGTTGATTCAAAACCTTAGAGCTTCCTGGGTGAAATCTGAAACTGCCCCCCATTTAGAGAAAGCAAGGAGAGACCAAAGAAAGAAATAGATCTGAGCAACACAATTTTGAGTTGCTGGTCTCTGTTTTCAGGTAGGGTCCAGACATCAATGAGGTCAAACCACATTTGCTTCCAGATAACTTTTATCAGACCCTGTATAGCTGAATGGGATAATCTTTTGGAGTTTCCTCTTTGTCTTGAGTCTTTACCACAACCAATGCCTATTCCTAGGATTTGTTAATTTCCCCCAGATCAGCAATGGATTGTCCAACATCATAAATTCCTTGTCCAACACCTTGGCTCAACATGGGTATCAATGTCCCATACTAGGTGCTGGGAGCAGACTGGAGTCTGCTTTTATTCCTGCAGTGAATGTGCCCCAATTAGGACCGTCAAAGATAAGGGAATAGATTATTTCACTACCAACTCCCCAAGAATTTGTTGTACTTCTTATCATTTCCAGGGTCCATGTCTTCAGGGAGGTCCTCCTCATTGGCCCAAGCCTCCTTAGAATAATCCAATTTATAAGGGAGTGAATACTTTGAGCTCCCAAGGTCCTGCTGCAGGGCACAATATGCAATGATGCTCATTTTCTCTGCCTTCTGCCCTGACAGAGAAATGCCATTCCTAGATACTTTCCCTGGCTTTCTGCTGGAACTTGGCAGCTATATCAATAAGCTCACTGACAGTATATTCTTTTATCATAAACATTTCTTTTTTTTTTTTTTTAATTTTTTTTCAACGTTTATTTATTTTTGGGACAGAGAGAGACAGAGCATGAATGGGGGAGGGGCAGAGAGAGAGGGAGACACAGAATCGGAAACAGGCTCCAGGCTCCGAGCCATCAGCCCAGAGCCTGACGCAGGGCTCCAACTCATGGACCGCGAGATCGTGACCTGGCTGAAGTCGGACGCTTAACCGACTGCGCCACCCAGGCGCCCCTATCATAAACATTTCTTAATTGGGGGCTGTCCCAATGGCTGAGGCTGCTGTTGCTTTGCCTTTGCTTTCCTTTGTATTAGGAGTTAAACAACATGGGACATTTCATCTGTTTCACAGTCAATAAATACAACATCCTTCCCTTCACTCTCCTCACTTTTCCAGGGATTCCACCCCTTAGTTTCCCAATCAGACTTTGTCACAGTGTTTGGGCCTTAGTCTGAGGTAGCCTATGCCCTCCTGGCTTTGCAAAATAGAATACCAAATTCTCCAACTTATTATCCTGTTCTCCCACCTGTGGACAATGCACATCCTTCCCTAATCTCAGCTCTTCTTCCAACTTTCCAACTTGAAAACATGGGTCACCAGCTCAACTGCCCACAGGAAAGGCTAGCCCACCATAGTAGCTGTTTGTTTCCCCTCTCTGCCACAGTGCACTCTTGGCAGTTCCTCAAACAAACTGATTAAACCAGCCAGAATTTTTAGGGTGTCCCCATACTCACAGCAGTTGACAAGTTTCTAACATACAAGCCACCCCTCCCCATAAAGAAGTCAATGGTCATCTAGGGATTGCCCTTTCCTAAGACCTATTTCTTTGGTCTCCTGGCTGGCTCACCAATTGTTGATTCAAAACCTTGACAGCTACCCCAGGTGAAATCTGAAACTGCCCCCACCCACAAAAAGAGCAGGGAGAGACTGAAGAAAGAGTTGGTCACTCTAGATTGGTAGGTGGCAGGTTTAATGAGCAAGGGAATTTACATGCAATGTCTGTCTTGGGGCGTGTGTGAGACATGTAGATCTCCACACCTGCCTACCAGAATCTTAAATGTTTATGTAGATGACTTAACTGGATTCAGTCACATGTTCAGTCCATATGGTCTCAACAACAACTTAATCTTTCAAGGCTACTTTCTTAAAATAGCTCCCAGGTGGTAATGGTGGGTGGAATGGACATTCCAAGGACAGGGGAAAGGGTCAGAAGCCTCTGATTGACCGGGTGTAGTTCGCAAGTCAACCTGTGGTCATGTCCTCTCAGTGACCACCCCCAATTCTCATAGCTTCCTGATTTTGCCTGTCTGATACATGGCATCTGTCTAGTACCTCATGACCAATTTCCGTAAAGCCCTTTGTTAAACAAATGAAGATTGCCACCACAGTTCTAGTAATTCAATAAATTGAAAACAGACACCCACCATATCATAAATGTGATTATTAAAACTCACTGAATAATTGCTTCTAGTCAGAGACCTATTTCGTGTATTACTAAGGAATTCTGTGTCTAATTACCACAGCAATAACCAGAAAATTTGATGTTAGCAAAAAAACCAAAACAATGATTTGATGACTATTTGATTGTGTACTTGATTTCTAGATTGCCTTATAATACCTTTCTTTTCAAACGGAATTAATTTTACCTCTTACATGCACACCTGATGTTTATTTTTTTAATAAGTAAGGAGAGTATCATAATTACTATATGTAAGGGATGAATAATTCATTAATTCAACAGCAATATTCAAAACAAAGCCAAAGTGGTTGGCACTGTGCTAGGTGCTAGCGAAACAGCTGTTAGCTTGATTTTCTGCCCTCTTAAAGCTTATAGCATAAACAGTAGTGTTGTATGTATGAAATCATAACGTGATTTCAAATCCATGTTTTAAAAGCTTGTTTTGGACAAAGTTGTTTGTGTCTTAACCTGTTTTGAATAACTTGTTTTGATGAAATTGGTTTTAAGCTCGGTATTAGGACTTTCTGTTGAACTCTTCCACCTGGAGTGGAGAGAACTATTATGTCATTAACACCATAGTAATATCATTGGTGCCCATTATGTGGTGGACTTTTAAACTTTATTTATTTAGTTAGTTATTTAGTTATTTAGTTAGTTTATTTTGAGACAGAGAGAGTGTGAGCCAGGGAGGGGCAGAGAAGGAGGAAGAATCTCCAGCAGGCTCCACACCATCAGTACAGAGACCGATGTGGGGCTCCAACTCACAAAACTCATGAGATCATGACCTGAGACAAAGTCAAGAGCCGGACATTTAACTGACTGACCCAGACAGATGTGCCTGGACCTTTAAACTTTAAACTAGGAAGTGTGAACAGCAACTTGAGAGTATTTGGTCCTAGAAAGGCTATTCTTTGTTGATCTAAATAGCTCTCTGAAGATCTTGAGAAACTTGCTCCCATTGTGGCCAAGATACTCTTGGTTGGCAGTGGTGTTAAACTATGCAGTAGTTTCAAGAGAAGGGACATATCTGTTATTGCCTTGACAAAGGGTCTAATGAGTGATAATATTTGATTAGGCATTTTGTCAAGGTCCTCAAAGCCACTGGAAAGAGATTTTACTAAAATTGAAAATCAACAGGAATCTAGAAAAATTAAATTAAGTTGGAAAAGAAATATTTGGGGGGAGGGAGGGAGATTAGAAAAAGGCAAATTATAGGCCTCATTATTATGATGAAGAATTTAATCTTGCAGCCTGAAAGAAGGTGAGGCTGGAAGAAGGATGGAGTCAAGAAATATAAGAGGAGGAAAATATACAGGACTAGGTAATTGGCTGTATTTAGTTCCATGGAGGTGAAGATTTCTTCTCTTTTCTTAAAATGACTTCCTCCCTCCACAGACAATGTAGTCTTCCTTGATAATTACTATAATAATAAATAGAGGAAGATTATGTGAAATTACAACATTTTTAATCTGGCTTCTTCTTCCTTAAAAGCCCCACCATCTCTAGAGATATTAGGAAAAATTGGAAAGCATCCTTACTCTCTTGATACTTGAAACAGAGTTCAAACTACTTTATTGTATTGAAGATTATGGGTAAACAACCAAACATACATGCAGTTGTCATTAAGCAAATGAGTTAAGTAATGTGTGAGATTCAATGCCATAACCTTAAAATATTAAATATTTGCTGATGAGAATAATATTATGCTACATATTTGGAATATTAACACATTTGTTTTATATTCTAAGTATTCACGCATATCTTTCACAAATCAGTCCATTGGATAATAATGATTTAGCGTTGGCACTTTACCTCATTTAAGCAAAAAATTTACCAGAATCCTTTTGTTTGAATATCATTTTATGCATTTGCAGTTAAGTAATCAACAGAGCAACAGTAGTGAATTGCTATTCTTAGTAAAGGACTATCTTCATTGGAATTGCCTTTTCCTTTATGACAACTTTTGAATGCAAGATAACTCTGAGTTCAGTAGTCAAAGCTTTACTTCTTTGGCTATGTTGGTGAACACTAAGCCTTCTGAGGAATAGTGCTGGCCAGTTGATATCTACTAGAGTTTCCCATTGGACATCTAATAAAGGGGATCATATTAACTCCCCACACTCCAACAAAAAAGTATTTTGCTACTTTACAAAGTATTTGTTCATAAAAAAAAAAACAAAAACAAAAACAAAATAAAACAAAAAAAAAAACAAAAACAAAAAAACCAAAGTATTTGTTCAGAAATATCCACAGGGGACAACATAGTATATTGCCCATGTTAAGAAAAGACTTGAAGGGAAATTAGAAGTGAAAGAATAATTAAGTGATATTTCTCATTTATAGTTCAAAAATCCCATTAAATGGATACCAGAAGACTTTCCAAATGAAAATGTGTTGAATCAAATGTTGTTTTACTTGAGTGTCACTAAGTTCATTATATGTGATGCATTGTATGTGTCATTTTTAATGCAGTCTGATTTCTATTGCTTTATTATGTAAATCAAAGCTTGTATAAAAGTAGCTATAATGGGAGAAGAAAGGAAAATCTTTCTGGAGGGTATCACTGAGGCTTTCACATGCTTTATATATAGACACATTACAGAGCCTGGGAAAAACAATTTGCTCTCTTTTTTCCTAGCTTCTCAGTGACTGTCACAATTCACAACTCAGAAAGATTCTATAAAACCTTCTGTAAAGGAAAGGGGAAGGAAATTCATCTCCATTAATTAGAACATTCATCCTAATGGTAGAGGCCTAATAGGTACATTTTAATTTTTTCTCACATCAAACAATTTATTCTTTTTTACTTCCTAACCCCTTAGTCAATATTACAGGTAACATACAATGCAATCTTCTCTGGTGATGCCGTTGGCAGATATTTTTAAGATTATAGATAGCCAATAACAACCAAAAATGATAACATATCTCTTTCCCTTTGTAAGATTTGATATTATAAACGTAAATAAATATTTATAAATTCAAAAACTTGTATATTATTTGTCTATTTCCCCAAGTGAACTGCAAAATCTTTGTCTATATCCCTAATGCATAGAACAATGTCTAGCAAATGAGTAATAGGTACTTAATACACATAGAATGAACAGATAAATCTGCCTTCATTTCCTATAGAAAGCAGTAGAGGCCCACTAGCTATCATAATGCATTGGCTGTGAATCTCTCTAAAAATGGCATGTTGGATTTTCCCTTAAACCCAACAGATACAGCAATTAGTAAGTGATAAAAATGAACCTAATCTTAGCAGTTATTCGATGACCTTGTTTGTTCTGATGAAGGCTCTCAGCTCATATTTCAATCCTGCAGCTTACAGCTGCAGCTTTGTGACATGCAAGGCATAATTTGGAGTTCAAAATTGTTTATCAACTTTATAAAGAAATGTGCTGCAATGAATGTGAAGCAAGGGAGTGTGTAATCTGTAGGAAGTGAGAACATTTTCATTCAAAAATAATTGGAACAATGAAATAGTACTCAAAATTTCAACAAATGTCAGGAAGTTTCAGTTGATGTAACAAATAAGCCAGTTTAAGAGCACAGAAGTCAGTGGAAATGATAAAGACCTCTGGGGACTTTAATCTTGTTTGTCAAGAAAAGTATCACAGCTGTTTTTCTAAATCTAGAGAAGATAATAAGTGGCTACAGTAAATAGAAAATGGATTAAATGTGAAAATGTCGTTCGCTGAGATACCATAACCTGTTATGCAAGAACGTGTTGACTTTTGAGAGGGTATAACCCACAATGACATGATGAGATGTAATCCAAGTAATGTTACAAATGAGTGTGTTTCTGCCTCTCATACCTGCTAATCATTGGAGCATAGTGGCCTGGTGAAGAATTCTATCCAAACTCTGCTAGACTGCACAGTATTTCCATGGACACACTACAGGTCTGCCATAAGCTCTACCTACATCCCTACCATTGTTTCTACTACACTAAGAGTTAGAGCTCCCTTTGACTTTTGAAAATGTGACCAACAGTGCTACCTGTTTTGTAAGCTCCATCTCTTAATTGCTATTTTCTTTAGATGGAGGATTGTGTATTTTCTAGAAATGATTTAAAGTTCTAAAAGGTGTCCAATACAATGTCTGAAAAGATGGAAGGCAATTACTGAAAACTTCCCAGGGTGTAGCCCTTGTGTATTTACCTTATTAACTAGTTCTTTGTAATGAAGGAATTCTCAAAATACTTCCAATTTTCTTCTGAAACCTTCACAGAAACTCAGAAAAGTAGGAATGCATTTTATTTTACCTCAAATTTTCTAAATATTGTATGTACATCATTTCTTCTTTCATTTAAGTTGTGGCAATGCTGTGGTGTATAATGCATGTGTATTTCATTTTCCTCTAAAGTTATTACACATCTGCAAAGAATTCTTTCAGAATATAACACACATCAGTCATCATAAGCATATTAGATATGAGATAAATAGTTTCCACCCTGCCACAAGATACAGGAAACATCGATTGAAAGGACCTCAAAATAACAGGGACAGATTTCCAAGTATCTCCTAGGCCTAAAGTTGTTTCATTGTTCCAAATTTGTCATAAATGTATTCACCTGAAAAAGCAAAGACAGAAGAAAATTTTCTGTAGCAACCATTATACTATGCAGTAATAGAAAACTATGCTTCTGGAAGTCTTTGAATTTGTATTCATACCTTTGTTAACTATTTGAAAGATATAATGGTAAATATAAAAATGCAGTTAACAAATATTCTGTAATCCCAAAATGGGCTTTTGGTAATAAAGACAAAATGAGTGAAATGCTTTTCCATGGTATATCAACCTTGATTTCGGCAAGTACAAAGTCTGATTTGAATTGGTAACATATAAGCCATCATGAAAGAGAAGCAGAGAAGATGGTGGCATAGGAGGACACTGGGCTCACCTCGTCCTGCAGATCGCTTAGATTAGACCCACATCTGCCTAAATAACCCAGAAAACCACCGGAAGGCTAGCAGAATGGACTCTCTGGAGCCAAGCGTAGACAAGAGGCCCACGGAAGAGGGTAGGAAGGGCTGAGGTGGTGTGTGGTAGCAGACTGGCGGGAGGGAGCCGGGGCAGTGGAGGGGGAGCCCATCTGGCAAGGCAGAGCCCCCGAGTCTGGCTTGCAAAAGCAGAGGGAATGGACTGCGTGAGTTCTGACAGCCAGTGGGACTTAATATCTGGAATGTTAAAACTCAACAGCTCTGCACTCGGAGAGTGGGGAGGGTGAGAGGACACCGGGAGGGAGAGTTGTTGAGCCCTGGAAGACAGACTCAGCTCAGTGGGGGAACAAAGGCACTGGCAAGTGCCTCACTCTCCCATCCCCCAGCTGAAATTCCAAAGGGAACCAGTTCCTGTCACTGAACTTGATTGCACCATGTAAATGCCCAACGCCCAACACTGTGCTTCTGTGGATCCATCCCTCCCACTGGTCGGCCTCGCTCCAGGTGCTGCAAGGCCCCTCCCACAGGGGACCACCGCCTGCAAAGCGAGCTAAGCCTGCCCCTCCAGCCCCTGTGCACCTTGTGGATCCACCCCAGCTAGTACACCAGATCCCATTGAAGCAGCACCACAAGCATGGCAGTGTGCAAGTAGCCCAGACAGGGGCCACACCACCCCACAGTGAGTCCTGCCCCTGGGAGAGGGGAAGATAAGGTACACACCAGTCTGACTGTGGCCCCAGTGGTGGCCTAGGGGCAGACATCGGGTCTGACTGTGGCCCCACCCACCAACACAAGTTACTCCAGACAGCACAGAGGAGGTGCCCTGCAGTTTGGAGCCACTGCAGGGACTACCCAAAATGATGAAACAGAAGAATTCTCCTCAAAAGAAACTCCAGGAAGCAGCGACAGCTAACAAATTAATCAAAACCGATTTAAGCAATATAACAGAACAAGAATTTAGACTAATAGTCATAAAATTAATAGCTGGGCTTGAAAAAAGCATAAAGGACAACAGAGAATCTATTGCTACAGAGATCAAGGGACTAAGAAATAGTCATGAGGAGCTAAAAAATGCTATAAATGAGGTGCAAAATAAAATGGAGGCGACCATAGCATGGATTGAAGAGGCAGAAGAGAGAATAGGTGAATTAGAAGATAAAATTATGGAAAAAGAGGAAGCTGAGAAAAAGAGAGATAAAAAAAATCAAAAAGTATGAGGGGAGAATTAGAGAACTAAGTGATGCAATCAAACGGAACAATACCCTTATCATAGGAATTCCAGAACAAGAAGAGAGAGAAAGGGGCTGAAGGTGTATTTGAACAAATCATAGTTGAGAACTTCCCTGATCTGGGGAAGGAAAAAGGCACTGAAATCCAAGAGGCACAGACATATCATAGTGAAACTGGCAAAATACAAGGATAAAGAGAAAATTCTGAAAGCAGCTAGGGATAAACAGACTCTAACTTATAATGGGAGACCCATGAAAGTAGTGGCAGACCTATCTACTGAAACTTGGCAGGCCAGAAAGGAATGGCAGGAAATCTTCAATGTGATGAACAGAAAAAATATGCAGCGGAGAATTCTTTATCCAGCAAGTCTGTCATTCAGAATAGAAGGAGAGATAAAGGTCTTCCCAAAAAAACAAAAACTAAAGGAATTCATCATCACTAAACCAGCCCTACAAGAGATCCTAAGGGGGATTCTGTGAGTGAAATGTTGCAAGGACCACAAAGTATCAGAGACGTCACTACAAGCATGAAACCTACAGACATCACAATGACTCTAAACCCATATCTTTCCTTAATAACACTGAATGTAAATGAACTAAATGCTCCAACCAAAAGACATAGGGTATCAGAATGGATAAAAAAAACAAGACCCATCTATTTGCTGTCTACAAGAGACTCGTTTTAGACCTGAGGACACATTCAGATTGAAAGTGAGGGGATGGAGAACTATCTATCATGCTACTCGAAGTCAAAAGAAAGCTGGAGTAGCCATACTTATATCAGACAAACAAGATTTTAAATTAAACGTTGTAACGAGATGAAGAAGGGCATTATATAATAACTACAGGGTCTATCCATCAGGCAGAGCTAACAATTATAAATGTCTATGCACTGAATATGGGAGTCCCCAAATATATAAAACAATTAACCACAAACATAAGCAACCTTATTGATAAGAATGTGGTAACTGCAGGGGACTTTAATACCTCACTTACAACAATGGATAGATCATCTAGACACAGGATCAATAAAGAACCAAGGGCTCTGAGGGGCGCCTGGGTGGCGCAGTCGGTTAAGCGTCCGACTTCAGCCAGGTCACGATCTCGCGGTCCGTGAGTTCGAGCCCCGCGTCGGGCTCTGGGCTGACAGCTCAGAGCCTGGAGCCTGTTTCGGATTCTGTGTCTCCCTCTCTCTCTGCCCCTCCCCCGTTCATGCTCTGTCTCTCTCTGTCCCAAAAATAAATAAACGTTGAAAAAAAAAATTTAAAAAAAAAAAAAAAAAAAAAAAAAAGAACCAAGGGCTCTGAATGATACATTGGATCAGATGGACTTGACAGATATATTTAGAACTCTGCATCCCAAAGCAACAGAATATACTTTCTTCTCGAGTGCACATGGAACATTCTCTGAGATAGAACACATACTGGGTCACAAAACAGCCCTTAATAAATATAAAAGAATTGAGATCATACCATGCACACTATCAGACCATAATGCTATGAAACTTGAAATCAACCACAGGGAAAAGTCTGGAAAACCTCCAAAAGCATGGAGACTAAAGAACACCCTACTAAAGAATGAATGGGCCAACCAGGCAATTAGAGAAGAAATCAAAAAATATATGGAAACAAACAAAAATGAAAATACAACAATCCAAACGCTTTGGGATGCAACAAAGGCAGTCCTGAGAGGAAAATACATTACAATCCAGGCCTGTCTCAAGAAACAAGAAAAATCCCAAATACAAAATCTAACAGCACATCTAAAAGAAATAGAAGCAGAACAGCAAAGACACCCCAAATCCAGCAGAAGAAGAGAAATAATAAAGATCAGAGCAGAAATAAACAATACAGAATCTAAAAAAAAAAAAAAACTGTAGAGCAGATCAATGAAACCAAGAGTTGGTTTTTTGAAAAAATAAACAAAATTGATAAACCTCTAGCCTGGCTTCTCAAAAAGAAAAGGGAGATGACCCAAATAGATAAAATCATGAATGAAAATGGAATTATTACAACCAATGCCTCAGAAATACAAGCGAATATCAGGGAATACTATGAAAAATTATACGCCAACAAACTGGACAACCTGGAAGAAATGGACAAATTCCTCAGCACCCACACACTTCCAAAACTCAAACAGGAAGAAATAGAAAACTTGAACAGACCCATAACCAGTGAAGAAATTGAATCAGTTATCAAAAATCTCCCAACAAATAAGAGTCTAGGACCAGATGGCTTCCCTGGGGAATTCTACCAGACATTTAAAGCAGAGATAATACATATCCTTCTCAAGCTGTTCCAAAAAATAGAAAGGAAGGAAAACTGCCAGCATTACTTTGATTCCCAAACCGGACCGAGACCCAGCAAAAAAAGAGAACTACAGACCAATATCCCTGATGAATATGGATGCAAAAATTCTCAATAAGATACTAGCAAATCGAATTCAACAGCATGTAAAAAGAATTATTCACCATGATCAAGTGGGATTCATTCCTGGGCTACAGGGCTGATTCAACATTCACAAATCAATCAATGTGATACATCATGTTAATAAAAGAAAAGAAAAGAACCATATGATCCTGTCAATCGATGCAGAAAAAGCATTTGACAAAATTCAGCATCCTTTCTTAATAAAAACCCTCTAGAAAGTCAGGATAGAAGGAACATACTTAAACATCATAAAAGCCATTTATGAAAAGCCCACAGCTACTATCATCCTCAATGGGGAAAAACAGAGCTTTCCCCCTGAGATCAGGAACATGACAGGGATGTCCACTCTCACCACTATTGTTTAACATAGTGTTGGAAATTCTAGCATAAGCAATTAGACAACAAAAGGAAACCAAAGGCATCAACATTGGCAAAGATGAAGTCAAGCTTTCACTTTTTGCAGATGACATGATATTATACATGGAAAACCCGATAGACTCCACCAAAAGTCTGCTAGAACTGATACATCAATTCAGCAAAGTCAGAGGATACAAAATTAATGTACAGAAATCAGTTGCATTCTTATACACTAATAATGAAGCAACAGAAAGACAAATAAAGAAACTGATCCCATTCACAATTGCACCAAGAAGCATAAAATACCTAGGAGTAAACCTAACCAAAGATGTAAAAGATCTGTATGCTGAAAACTATAGAAAGCTTATGAAGGAAATTGAAGAAGATACAAAGAAATGGCAAAACATTCCAGGCTCATGGATTGAAAGGATAAATATTGTTAAAATGTCAATACTACCCAAACCTATCTACACATTCAATGCAATCCCAATCAAAATTGCACCAGCATTCTTCTTGAAGCTAGAACAAGCAATCCTAAAATTTGTATGGAACCACAAAAGACCCAGAATAGCCAAAGTAATATTGAAGAAGAAGACCAAAGAGGGAGGCATCACAATCCCAGACTTTAGCCTCTACTACAAAGCTGTAATTATCAAGACAGCATGGTATTGACACAAAAAAAGACACATAGACAAATGGAATAGAATAGAAACCCCAGAACTAGACCCACAAACGTATGACCAACTAATCTTTGACAAAGCAGGAAAGAATATCCAATGGAAAAAAGACAGTCTCTTTAACAAATGGTGCTGGGAGAACTGGACAGCAACATGCAGAAGAATGAAACTAGACCACTTTCTTACACCATTCACAAAAATAAACTCAAAATGGATAAAGGACCTGAATGTGAGACAGGAAACCATCAAAACCCTAGAGGAGAAAGCAGGGAAAAACCTCTCTGACCTCAGCCACAGCAATTTCTTACTTGACACATTCCCAAAGGCAAGGGAATTAAAAGCAAACATGAACTATTGAGACCCCAGGAAAATTAAGAGCTTCTGCACTGCAAAGGAAACAATCAACAAAACTAAAAGGCAACTGACAGAATGGGAAAAGATATTTGCAAATAACATATCAGATAAAGGGCTAGTATCCAAAATCTATAAAGAACTCACCAAATTCCACACCCGCAAAACAAATAATCCAGTGAAGAAATGGGCAGAAAACAGGAATAGACACTTCACTAAAGAAGACATGCAGATGGCCAACAGGCACATGAAAAGATGCTCAACATCGCTCCTCATCAGGGAAATACAAATCAAAACCACACTCAGATATCACCTCACGCCAGTCAGAGTGGCCAAAATGAACAAACCAGGAGACTATAAATGCTGGAGAGGATGTGGAGAAATGGGAACCCTCTTGCACTGTTGGTGGGAATGCAAACTGGTACAGCTGCTCTGGAAAACAGTGTGGAGTCTCCTCAAAAAATTAAAAATAGATCTACCCTATGACCCAGCAATAGCACTGCTAGGAATTTACCCAAGGGATACAGGAGGGCTGATGCATAGGGGCACGTGTACCCCAATGTTTATAGCAGCAGTTTCAACAATAGCCACATTATGGAAAGAGCCTAAATATCCATCAACTGATGAATGGATAAAGAAATTGTGGTTTATATACACAATGGAATACTACTTGGCAATGAGAAAGAATGAAATATGGCCTTTTGTAGCAACGTGGATGGAACTGGAGAGTGTTATGCTAAGTGAAATAAGTCATACAGAGAAAGACAGATACCATATGTTTTCACTCTTATGTGGATCGTGAGAAACTTAACCGAAGGCCATGGGGGGAGGGGAAGGAAAAAAAAAAGTTAGAGAGGAGGGAGCCAAACTATAAGAGACTCTTAAAAACTGAGAATAAACAGAGGGTTGACGGGGAGTGGGAGGGATGGGCATTGAGCAGGGCACCTTTTGGGAGGAGCACTGAGTGTTGTATGGAAACCGATTTGACAATAAATTTCATATTAAAAAAAATAAAACAAACTACCATGAGATAAGGAAATGGCTGCATCGCTGAAACTCAGGGAGGCCTCAACTAACAAAGCTTGGACGATGATCGAGAAGCAAGGACAGATAGACTTCCCTTACCCTTTGCTGTCTAAATGATAAGTTTGTGTGGAGAAATTGATAGTTAACATCTGGACTACACTATAATTAGACCCATATGTTATCAGTAAACTGTTGCAAACTTTTCCTAGGGTTAATTGTTTTTATAAACGGTATAGTTGATTGTATGGTGTTACTTTACTTTCAATTCATCATTTTCTGACCTTTATAGAGCCTTCAAATGAAAGATCCTTTTTACACAGAGGTACCTGAAATCAAACTAACATTAATAGTCAAATTGCTGACTATAAATTGTGGGCAATCCTGTTTTGGCCAAGACCACTAAGTGTCCCCTAATAACTACAGCCCCCATTTGCTTTTGGTAACAGGCCCCCCAAATTTAGCTGGATCCATAGATTCCCAGATACAGATAGTATTTATCAGCCTCCTTTGTAGTGAGGTATGGTGCCAAATATATCAAACGATATGTACAATTTCTAGACCAAATCCTTAAAAGGAAGTAGTTTGCTTTCAGTTTTACTTTTTCTCATCATGGACTGGGATACTAGCCTGACAGATTCTTCCATATCGGCAAGGAGAATACCCTCAGAAATGACAGACTAGTAAGAGAGAGGGAATCTGGATGCCCAGACGTCCTGAGAAAAATCTAGACTGATAAATGAAGGTGCTTAGCCTTTTAATTAAAGGTATAAATCCTAAATAAATATTTCATCTTGTTTAGGCTACTATTATCTGGTCTCTGTTAAAACAGTCAGACAGATATCTTGTACCTACTTGTAGGATTTGCCAAAAATAAAAATCATGTAGAAAGTAAAAAGAATAGGCTTCATGAAGCAACTTTTACAGTCCTATGAACAGGCAGATATTTTATGATACCTACACACACAGGCAGGGCTTGCTTTATGATAGGAAACAGATATATAAATTCATGCCAAAACTTTTGCTGAGAATAAATATCGATTACAGACTGGCAGTCCCTTCTCTTACACACAAAATGACTGTGGGATAGGACTAATTCGAAAGAAAACCTAGAGTAATACAAATTGTACAATTTCAAATGTTAAGTAATATCCTATTGAGAGTGAGATCCTCAGTAAAAGAACTTTAATGTGATGAATAAAACACATTTGGAATAATTTTTAGAAGAATTATCACTGAAACATAAGCCCAAATATAGTCAGGGAGCAATAATTTTATTGTAAGAAGCATACTCTGGGGGGTGTTCTGCTTTTTGGGGGCTAAGCACAGTTGTTTGAACACAGTCAGAACTTATAGATATATTTTTATTGTGAGCCTTTCAAGTTTTGGCACAGGCTAGATGGCATAGATTTCTGATGCAGCATCAGTAAATCTTCTATTAGTAATTCTGCAAAGAAGCCCCATTCTTATCTTAATTAGTCAAAATACATTAATCCTACCAACGGCAATACCAAAATATAGTCAAACACTGCATAGAAGGTGATGAAGACATTTTGTCTCATTCTGCTACATAATTAAGAATTTTGCTTTGACATATATAAAATGCAGACCATTAGAGTATAAACAGAGTTTTAAGATGCTAGCTTATTTGTTATATGGTAGTTAGATTGAAATGCCCTGCAATATCGAATGGGACTTAATATAAGTTAGAGCATTTTTGGATCCCAAAGAGGTCATTATTAAAGTAAAATGAATGGTTTATAGCCAACTTTCACTTATAGAATAATTCTGGCACTTGCCTCATTGACAGTGTAATACCTGGAAAAAAATTGTGTTCATTACAAATGAGAAGAGAAAATAAATTGTGTTATGGTCATGATTTACCTAATACATTTTCAAGTGTCTTTGTACTTTGTAAATCAGTTGATTTTCAAAACAAATCTGTAAACTCAGTAAGGCATAAAAAATATATCATCACCCTTTGGCAGATAAAACTGTAGAGGCTCAGAAATGTCAGGTGATTGTTTTCAGAGCAAATAATTGCTAGAATTTAGGTCAGAAGTCAGATCCCTTGAACCTTAGTCCTTAAAAATATACTAACCTAGGCCCCCACTTAATAAAACCTGGCAGTACCTTAATCCTCATTTGCTGAAATTTTGGGTTATTTTGAAATAAAGCTGTCTAAACTCATGTGGCCATCATTGCCAGCTGTCTACCCAATATTCAACCTCTTCTTCTTTATTAGTAATAGAATCCAGATTTTATTTGAGGCCATGATAAACCCAAGTTAAAAATTCAATTTCAAAATCTCTCTTGAGGGGGCACCTGGGTGGCTCAGTCAGTTAAGTGTCCAACTCTTGAGTTCGGTTCAGGTCATGATCTCACAGTTCATGAGTTCAAGCCCCACATCTGGGCTCTGTGCTGACAGTGTGGAGCCTGCTTGAGATTCTCCCTCTTTTTCTCTCTCTCTCTCTGTCTCTCTTTGTCCCTCCCTGCTCTCTCTCTCTCACTCATTCTCTCTCTCTCTCTCTCTCTCTCTCTCTCAAAATAAATAAATAAACATAAAAAAAATCTTTCTTGAAAATAGTGGCGGCCCTGTGGAAGAGTGACTTGGTTATGGCAAGTGAGAGGTTAACAAAAGGGTACTGAATAGGGCTTGAAGGAATGTAGTTCTCTTTCACATAAAGAGAAAAGAATCATCCTACATGCTTCACTTTGGGTTTCTTCATTCTCCCTGCTTAGAATATAGACTTAATCCATGGTGATGCTAACACTATCTTGGAACAAGCCATATAAGCTTGTGGCTTTCTGCTTCTGGACTTCATGCCACAATAGAAAATAAACCTCTTACTGCTTTAAACAACTAGAGTTGAGTCTATTTTGCTTATAACTAAAGATGCAAGTCTTTTTTTTGTTTGTTGTTTTTTCTTTTTTTTTTAAGTGTGTATTTTTGAGAAAGAGAGATGGAACATGAGAGGGGAGGGGCAGAGAGAGAGAGAGAGGGAGACACAGAATCCAAAGCAGGTTCCAGGCTCCGAGCTGTCAGCACAGAACCCGGCTCTGGGCTCAAACCTACAAACCATGATATCATGACCTAAGCTGAAGTTGGAAGCTCAACTGAATGACCCACCCAGGCACCCCAAGATGCAAGTCTTTTTAATCTCAAGGAAATTATATAATTCTTTTCATTGTTTTTTCTCTTGTTTTTTTTCTGTAAATATTCATTCAGGAAAACATTAAACAAATATATTTTAAACATCTATTGTATGTCAGACACTGTCCTGTGATGGGGATGCAATTTTGAACAAGACAAGGGTCCTACCTTCATAGAACTTACTCTCTAATAGAAGAGATAGACCACAAATAAGTGAAAAATGATGAGGTAATTTCCAGTCATGTTAAGAATTGTGAAGGTAACAGACAAGAGTAAAATGGCCGAGGATGGCGGACCAATGGTGGATAAAGCAGTCTTATTTAGATAGAAACAAAAAAAAAAAAATCTCTGAGGGTTTGAGCCAACATTTGAGCCAAGCCCTGACCAATGAAGGGCAATTGAAGTGGAAATGAAGCATGAAGAAGAGCAAATACAGAGGCTTTGAGGCATGGATAAGCTTGATACATGTGAAGAATCACAAAAATCACTGTTAGACATCAATAAGGAAGACCATGGTAAAAGACAAGGCAAGAGAGATTGTGCTGCTCACTTCTTATGCCCTGCCTCACATCCTCCTGGTTGGGCTGAAAAATAAAGCGGGGGGGGGGGGGGCGGGTAGTTAGTAAGTCTCAGAGGAAATGAATTTTGAGCATGTAGTCAGAGAAGACTTTGTGGAGATGACACTGGGGCAGAAACCTCATGAAAGTAAGACAGCAAACCACTTGGGATATTGGTAAGGGTATTCCAGGAAGAAGGAACAGCCAAGGCAAAGATCCTGAGGCAGAAGTTTTATCTTGATGAATTCAAGGAATCACAAGGTGGTCGGTACGGTTGGAGTGAAATAAGAATTGGAGAGAGTAGAAGGAGCAGAGCTCACAGAGACATCCGGGAGCCAGAGACCATTGGAATGGCCAGCTTTTACACTGAAAGAGATGGGAATCCACTGGAGAGTTTTGGATGTGAAAGTGACATGAATTTAAGCTTTGAAAGGCGCATTTTGAGTGCTGGGTTGAGAATAGACTAGAGAGATCAAAGTAGCAGCAGAAAACCAGTTAAAAGGCAATATAGTAAACAGGATATAATAATCCATGAATCTATTTACCAAGCCTATCATATTTACATTTATAAACTTTATTCTTACTCTGATTTATGGGATGTCTTCATTTTGATTTTAATTTTTTTAATGTTTATTTATTTTTAAAAGAGAGATAGAGCACAAGCAGGGCAGGAGGAGGAGGAGGCAGGCAGAAAGAGAGGGAGACACAGACTCCAAAACAGGCTCCAGGTTTTGAGCTGTCAGCACAGAACCTGACACAGGACTCAAACCCAAGAACTGTGAGATCATGACCTGAGCCGAAGTCAGATGTTTAACCAACTGAGCCACATAGGCACCCTTTCATTTTGATTTTAAAGTAATCAATTCAACATATTTTGAAGTATTTAACCTGCCAGATATTGCTTCTATTAAAAATCAAACTTTTAGAGGTTCCTGGGTGGCTCAGTAAGTTGAGAGTCTGACTTTGGCTTGTCACGATTTCATAGTTTGTGGGTTTGAGCCCCACATTGGGCTCTGTGCTGACAGCTCAGAGCCTGGAGCCTGCTTCGGATTCTGTGTCTCCCTCTCTCTCTTTCTGCCCCTCCCCCATTCACACTTTCTCTTTCTCTCTTTCTCAGAAATAAACATTAATTTAAAAAAAATCAAACTTTTAGGCATTTCTATAAAATGAAGTTTTAAATTCTTTATTCTTTGCTTTCTATTACTCCTTGCTCTTTGTTATATATTTTGTCAGTTATATTTTATTATTTGACTAAAAGCAGTTTCATAGAAATCAATGTAATCAACAGTGCCATTTAATTACAGTGATTTTATGATTGATAATTTGGGTAAGCTATGGAATAATTTTACTTGTCTTTTTTTTTCTAGGATATACAATCTTTTATTTTCTTTATTTTTTAATATGAAATTTATTGTCAAATTGGTTTCCATACAACACCCAGTGCTCATCCCAAAATTAACTTTTTTTTAAATGTTTTTATTTTATTTTTGAGATAGAGAGAGACAGAGCATGAGCGGGGGAGGGGCAGAGAGAGAGGGAGACAGAGAATCTGAAGCAGGCTCCAGGCTCTGAGCTGCCAGCACAGAGCCCGACTCGGAACTCAAACTCACAGACCGTGAGACCATGACCTGAGCTGAAGTCAGACGCTTAACCGACTGAGTCACCCAAGTGCCCCATTTACCTGTCTTTTAAATGTTTTAGAGATCTCTTTTTTATTTTCTGAAATATTCAGGTTTTTAATACTGTTTTACAGATATTATTTAGTAGTATCTAATTCAGACAACCTCTCTCAAGTAATCAAATAGTGGAAAGAATGCTATTTAAAAAAACTTTGAAGGGAAACTATGTTGCTATCATAATCATTTTGTGGTGAAAGCAACAAGTATTTGAAACCTTCACTACTTATAAGAACTTTTAAAGACCATTTGAGTGACAAGAGGATCCTGCAGAAGGTAATTTTTAGTTTACATTTTACTAGCACCATTTCTGTTGGCAATACGAAGGAATATTTCTCTGTGCATTTCTAAAAATTTTTATTTATTTATGTATGTATGTATTTATTTTTATTTGTTTTTGAGAGAGAGAGAGAGAATGAGAGAGATAGAGAGTGAGTAGGGGATGGGCAGAGAGAGAGGGAGATAGAATCCCAAGCAGGCTCCACAGTCTCAGCACAGAGCCCTATGAGGGGCTCAAACTCACGAACCATGAGATCACGACCTGAGCTAACATCAAGAGTTGGATGCTTAACGAACTGAGCCACCTAGGTGCCCCTCTCTGAGCTTCTTTTGGCTCTTAAGAGTTTAAGCTAGTTGCATGTTGGGCTGGACATTATAGTGTCACATCACTGAGCTGCATAGTTACACCCAAAGAGATAAACTCTCAATCTTTTTTTGGTTCTCTCTTAGCTTCAACAGTAGATGTCGTATGGAAGAAAATAAGTAGAGAAAGGATCCATGAGGGGAATCAAAAGATAATACACAGTCAACAAGGTGAGTTTGCTCACTAATGAAGCCATGGCCACCATGACCTTCCACTGCTCTTAACAAGGTGGAAGAAAGTCTGCTTAACACTTCAACCATACAGCTGTTATTTTTCCTCCTCAGCAGGCTCATTTCTTTAGGGCACACAGAAAATAGACTTTGCACTCTCAAGAATGCCCTAAACTACTTTTGCGCGCAAGGGATGTGGAAGTCTGTAAGTTTGAAGGAAAATATTGTATAAACTCTCTTGAAACAATCTAGGACAAAAATATAGGGGTTTTTTTGATCCACACTTTTTAAAATTATGATGAATTCATATATTTAATGGAAAGGGTCACTGTAATATTCTTAAGAAATTTCTTATTCTCTGTGATTTTCCTAAGAAAGTCTTCATTGATGTATATTCATGGTAGAACAGAAGGAAGGATAGCTATCTCTCCATTTCATATAATTGTATTAAATTCAGCAGCCTTTGAGGGTTGCCAACTCACAGACCTTCCCAGCAGAAAATATGCCATTGGAGCTATATATTCATCTTTATCCCCCAGACTATCAGAGAAACAACATGTGCATTGAAGTTCCTGTTTGGCATATTGTAAATACTTTATAATGAAAATGTTTTAAATTAGTAGTCCATAGCTATTAAAACGAAAAAATAAAAAATTCTGACAATGTCTTACATTTTTGTCATTTTTCATGACCTTCACAATTTTGAGGAGTACTGGCTCTAGTAGTCTATAAAATGTTCCTCAATTTGGGTTTGTCTGATTTTTTTGTCATGATTAGCCTGGGGTTTTAAAATTTGGAAGGATACAACAGACATGAAGTAGCCTTTTCATTGCGTTATATCAAAGGGTATATACCAATATGACTTACCACTGGTGATGTGAAAGTTGAGCACTCGATTAAGTAATGATTTCCAGTTTCCTCCACTGTACATTGTTGTTCTTGTCTTTCTGTAGTCTAATCTTTGGAAGTGAGTTACTCAATGCATCCCACACTCAAAAAGGTTGTTGGTGAAGGTGGCACCTACATATATATATATATATATATATATATATATATATATATATATTATTTGTGAGTCTATAAGGAAGATTTATATATTCTCCCTTAGACTAAGCAGGGTTTTAAAAAAATTTACATTTATTTATTTTTGAGAGACAGAGAAATACAGAGCACAAGTTGGGGAGGGGCAGAGAGAGAATGAGACACAGAATCTGAAGCAGGCTCCAGGCTCCAAGCTATCAGCACGGTGCTGATGCGGGGCTCGAATTCACAAACTGTGAGATCATGACCTAGCAGAAGTTGGACGCTTAACAGACTGAGCCACCCAGGTGCCCCTAGACAAAGCAGTTTTAACTGGAAGCTTAACTGGCTTCCTAGTTTCCTTGATAATAGGCCCAGGTTTTATGATTTCCTACTCTCTTAATCTACAGAAGCCCAATATCCCTCCTGAACTTCAGAATGATGCCCTCAACACAATATTCCTGAGAATGTCTAGAAGCAGATCTGGAAAATCTTCCTTCCAATCCCTTAGTGTGTCTGAAATTTTAGACCTTTCACTAAACCATTTGGAGGCTTTCGGAGATGGGTTCAGATTAACTTAGATGGAGGCTTTAATTAATTTAGAGCTGATGATTCCCCCTCTTCTCTCAATTCAGTGCTCAGTCTACATAACATATTCATTCCTTGAACAAACATTTTGTGAACACCT
Organism: Leopardus geoffroyi; assembly: GCF_018350155.1. Lineage (NCBI taxonomy): Eukaryota > Metazoa > Chordata > Mammalia > Carnivora > Felidae > Leopardus > Leopardus geoffroyi. Next base: position 92,475,094 of record NC_059336.1, on the reverse strand, counting down.
ACTATATTCATGCCATTGTTCTAGGACTTAAGGATATTGCAATGAATAATACAGTCAAGACTATATCAAGGTCCTTTTATTTAAGTAGTTAGAGAGAAAGACAATCTAATAAGCAAATAAATAGAAATAAAACAGAAATAAAATCCACAGAACTTATCCTTTGGGCCATGAGCCTTGAAGACTTGTGCAAAGAACATTGCTTTGCTCATTGTAGGTAGCCAATAAATGTTTGCGTGTTGGGTGTTGAATGGATTACTTGGTGGACATAACTGCAAGCAAATACACAGACTTCAATAATAATAAAAGTCAACAGCATCAAAATTTTCCTGAAATGATAGTGCATAATTGTCAACTAGAACAACTACATAAACATTCATATTTATATTTAAAACAAGCATAATTGGGCATAATTTATCAGCTAGATTCCTGTATGCGCAATTTGCCAATATCTTTGGATTGCTTCGCCATTCTTATTTAGACTTATTTGGATTTAGATATGAGAATAATCCCACACTGCCAGAAATGGAGCAACCATGCTTCACAACACACTTGGGACTCTCACTAGTGAGATGAGAACAAATTTGGGACAAGCAGGGTAAACTGAGGGAAAATTGATGAAGACAATGAAGCTAAGGTGAGAAACAAGGAAACTTAGGTCAAAAACCTAGGATGGATCTGTACTAATGTGCCCTGGCAAGGCCAAACGATCAGGTCTGGTTTGAGGGAGTAAGGTATTAAAATAGAGAAGGTGTGAAAGGATGTCTAGTTATCAGTCAAGGATGGATAAGGTATGAAACAGAAAAGAAAAAAACTAGACTAAGAGACTAATCTCCCAACATAATGACTGAGTTTCAAATATAATCCCACATGAAAATTAGAGGAAGAAAAGACAGAAGGATGAGTTGTGTCTAATGGACTTTTATAGAGAAGGATTATAGGGGATTCTACTGCCGGTGCACTCCCAGGTGTGGCCTGGGGCCACCAGTGTATAAGCAACCCCGAAGCACATTGACCATGAGAGTTATGTATCTCCATGTTTTATTCTCGTTGGCCTATTAAAGGTTTAATCTAAAGAAGTTCTTTACTATGGACAACTTGGAGAGACACAGGCTAACAACGACAATATTAGTCTTCTCTCTGTATTTCCATTCATTTACACATATATGAAAATTTCAGTATTTGTTATTTAACTTATTCATTATGGCATTTGTTCAACAAACATCTGCGGACCTATTATGTAAACAAAGACTATGCTATCTGTACAATCCTGGTAATAGAACACTCTAGCATACTGCATTCTGTTTGTGGTAGAACAGCTATTCACATTTTAGCAAAATGCTGAAGCTATGTATATAATGGCCATGTGGAAATTAAATCTATGATGGACAGAAGCCCAGGGCCAGCCTGAGGCAAAACAATCACACGTGCATACACACATGCATATGCACACACACACACACACACAGAATCCGTGAGGGAAATTTGAGCAAGTTTGTTTTTATAAAACTGAAGTAAATTGTGTAAGCATTGAATGTGAATATACCCTTGAATTCCAAATAGATTCTAATGGTGTCTGAAACAGGCTATATTAGCGTGAGACAAGGTTATTGATAAAAAGACAAATACCAGGGCGCCTGGGTGGCTCAGTCAGTTAAGCATCCGACTTTGGCTCAGGTCATGATCTTGCAGTTCACGAGTTCGAGCCCTGCATCGGGCTCTTTGCTGACAGCTCAGAGCCTGGAGCCTGTTTCAGATTTTGTGTCCCCTTCTCTTTCTCCGCTCCACCCCTGCTTGTGCTCTGTCTGTCTTTCAAAAATGAATAAACATTAAAAAAAAATTTAAAAAAAGACAAATACCATCTTTTTGTCCACAAAGCATGCAAATGCAAACCTTTATTGAGTGCCTATCTCAGGCAAGATACTGTGTTAGGAGGTTCAAAAATGGGGTCTTCCTTAATTTTTACAACCAGACAGAGCTTCCTTCCCTTATCCTTAACTAATCACTACTTAGAATATTTAAGCATCTGCAAGAAATCCCTATGAGTTACAAAAATGCTTAGTTTTGCTATGACATATTCTGATTCAAGTATTCTTTGAGGTCAGTATCCATAATATAATGATTTCTTCAGCTGATGACTCAGCATTGACACCTCACCCTCACCATTGCTCTCCTCTCCTCCTCGTGTTAGCTCATATCAAGTGGTAATAAACCCAACTCAAAGGAAAACAAACATTATTTCTGTTTGAAATGATTTTGAGAAAAATCTAATAGGATATTGGTTTCTTATGTATAGAAACATCAAGATAAGGTAGTACTTATTTATTTTTTAAATATTTTATCCTATTTTGTGTTGGAGCATCTGTGCTCTAGTGATCTAACAGAAACAGAAAACTCCATGACTGTCAGGGTCAGGGTATATTCTTATTCCCATTTTCCAGATGAGGAAACAGAAGTTTAGGACAAGCAGAAAGCATGGTGCTTACAAGGCTAGCAAATAGAGGCAAGGAACCTGCCTACATCCACAGCCCATGTGCTTTTTGCACTGCTACTATGACCATTAGTTGAACTGGACATGGACTAGAAACAATCTTTCTTCCCAAAGACCTCTTCTATGATGTCTTTGTCAAACAACAACAACAACAAAAGAGAGAAGAGTTGTACTTTATAAGAAGATTGTCAAAATGAGCAGAAAGACAATCTCAGTGTGCAAATGGATTAAAGAAGACATAAGGGAAAATTCAGAATGAAAAGGAATGCCATAGAACCTTTAAAAATAGAGGCACTTCCTTGTCTTGGGGACATTAAAGGTCTGGTCTATAAATGCCACGTACAATAAATTGATCCACACTCAAATCATTCACCTTGGGAGAATGGGTCAAACAAACTTTAAGCTGTCACTTGCAAAAATTGTGAGACCGACCTAAGACTTCACCTCTAGCAATCAGAATTGAGAATTAAAAAATTAAATTAAATAGCTGGATGTTGCTTTTAGTGGAATTGATGCCTTTAGTTTAAATCACTGTTGGTTGAAGAATATACAGAAAAAACAACCCTGTTTTTTTTTTGTTGACTTGAACTAGATCTCAAAACAGATTTGACAGGCCACAACTTACCTAAGAAAGTAAATGTAAATGGTATTAAGGAATCTGGACTGTATCCTGTGGATTAAAGCTGGTATAAGGGCACCATTTAGAACTTAAACAGAAGAAACTCTCCCAAGAGTAGATTCTATTTTACTCTGATGTGCTTCCATGTTATCCTATACTTGTTTAGACATTAACTTTCATGTTGAAATGACACGATCCTCTGAATAGCTGTTAACTTTTTGAGGGTGAGAACTGGGCCTTGTTCACTTCTGTATCAGCACATGGCATGATGCAAGCCACACTGTGAAGTCTTAGTAAATGTTAGAATGAGTAATTGGGGTTTTGCCATCATCATGAAGTGGGGAGAAATTGGAAGAGGAAGAACAATTGGGATTATTACTGTTGAGGAGGGGAAGTAGAATAAAAATTGCTTGGTAACTGGTTTAAAAAGTAAAGACACAGGAAGGAGAGATTGATGTTTATGTCTGTGTTTCTTGCTAGGTGACTGTGAGTAGAGATGTAACTAATCAGTATCAGGAATGCAAAGAAAGAAACAAGTTTGGAGAATAGGGGTAATGACTTTTAACACTTAATGGTTTTATGTCTCATTTCCAGAACTATGCTAGTATTCATGGCCTGAGTAACAGTTCTGCCTCACCACACACTTCAGCATATCGCCAACAGGACTTAAGTAGTTTTGCATTAACTTCCTATCCTTACCTCTCTTCAAAGTCATTCTTTCATAATTAACTATGTAGTACGTTATTCTTTTAGGATGAGTTCTTTTCCTTGCCAAATATATTTTCCTGGAGCAAGTCCTTCTGAGTTATTTATGTAAAATGTGTTTAGCTTCATTGCCATGACTGAAAATAACTTGTTCTCAACCTTCTTAGCAATTTCCCTGAGAAAATGTGCGGCCAAATTCCAGAGAGTGCTCCAGTCAATTACCTTTGGTGGGTCTTGATTTAGTGACTGAGGTGCTATGCATAAGTCATCACTGCTATCTTCTGAGTGTCCTATTTCTAGAGCTGTAGTACAAAGGAGAGGGCAGAGATATGGGAGGAAGACACAACTGTATTTAAATCCCAGCCTTGTCGTATTTACTTAATCTCCATGAGCTTCAATTCCTCTATCTGTAGTAATACCTTTAATTATACTCATGATGCTGCAAAGAAGAAATGAAATAATGTAAGAGGAAGTTTCAGATACAGATGTACAATTACAAACTGGTTCAGTGGCTGCTTATGCTTGTGTTCAAAGATTTTTTTCTTATATAAATAAGATGTAAAATTCAAGAATAACTGTGAAGAGCCACTAAAATGAAGAGCCACTAAACAGACCCATAAACAGAGAGCCACTAAAATGAAGAGATGGAAAACCTTACGATATTATTTTTTAATGTGAAGGTAACACTAAGCTTGCAGATAATGGAATATATTTTATAAAAGTATCAGAATTCAAAAATACTTCAACAAGCTTAAACAGTGATTTGGAAATAATTTAATAGAGTAAAAAGTGAGGCTGGCAGTCATTGTAAGAGGCCAAGGGAGTTTTAGTTGACTCCTCAGCTCATTGAACAACAATATGGCTGCTTGAAAAGGAAATTCAATTCTAATCTGCATCAGTAGAGGTGAAGAGTCCAGAGCAAAATAGGTGAGAGTCCACCATTGTACTTGTCAGTCATCAGAGATCACCCGTGGAGAGGAAGAAGGAGAACTCGCACAAAGACTGGTTTGGTAATGAAATATTATATAAGGGATAGTCCAAGAATTGTGGAAGCTTAAGACAAATATTAATTTCATCTTCAGTAAAATGAGATAGGGGAATAATAAGATATGCTTTACTCTCCTGTTCCAGTTACCTACTGTAGCATAACCAATCACCCCCAAATTTAGTTATCTAAGACAACAAACATTTTGTCATCCTCATGGATTCTGGAGGTCACGATTTAGAAAAAACACAGCAGGAATGGCCCTTCTCTGTCAACTGAAATGATGTCTTAATTTTTGTTCAAGCTGTTATAACAAAATGCCACAGGCTGGGTGGCTTATCAACAGTAGAAATTGATTTTTCACAGTTCTGCAGGCTGGGAGTCTGAAATCAGGGTACCAGCATGGCTGGGTTCTAGTGAGAATTCTCTTTTGGGTTGTGGATGTCTGACTTCTCATTGTATCTTCACATGGCCAAAAGCAGAACAAACTCTCTGGCCTCTTTTAAGGACACACTAATCCCATTTGTGAGGGTTCCACCCTCTAGTCATGCCTCCCAAAGATGACTAGACATAGCTGCACATGCCTCAGATGCTTGATTATTAGAACACGGATAGGCTAGAGGAGCCACTTCCAAGAAAGTTTATTTACTAATAGGTCTGGAGCCTATGCTGGGATGGCAGAAAGACAGACTCAGCTGTCTGTCAGCCATGGCAGCTATGGGGCCTCTCCAGCTTAGTGACATTAGGATAGCCAAACTTCTAACATGGAAGCTCTGGGCTCTGAGAATGAAGGCTCTAATAAACAGGGCAGAAACTTCATGGACTTTTATGATCAGCCATGGAAGTCACAGAGCATCACTTCTGCATAATCTATTGTTTGAAGCTGTCAGAGTCCACTCAGATTCAAGGGAGGAATACAGTTCTCATCATGCTTTAAAACCATTACAAGTCTTTTCCCTCTGGAATAGCTATTACTTTATCTCTCATATTTAGGTAAAAGTGAGACAAATTTTGGCTCAAAGTAAAAAAAAAAAAAAAAAAAAAAAGGAGCTTACCTGATATACAATTGCAAAGGGAGATGGTATAGTCTATCAAAGAGGGATGGGATTTAGGAATATATGAAGACAAAGATCTCATTACTCTGTGAATCTCAGAAGAATAAAAAAAAAAAAAACTTGGAATTCAAATTACTACCATTACTTAGTGGCAGTATTTAAAACAGAAAAATCACATGAGTTTGTCTTGAAAGTATTTTCAAAGCATGAATGAGAGGCCAAGTGAGCATTCTCAGTATTCATAAGTGGTTCATCATCAGAAGGGCGGAAAGTCACAAAACAAGGGCATGTGTGATATCTAAATTACATATATTCTAGACTATGGCCTGTATCCAAGAAGAGATTCATGGCAGGTCACTATCTGTAATTACGTATGATTTCTGAGAAATCATCACTTATGATATTGAATGATGCCTAGTTCATTAATAAGGAAGAGAAACTGAAATTAGGAGATAATTCTATTCTCTTTCTTGAAAGGGAGGATAGGCAGGCTAGGCTAACAGATAAAAGGTAATAGGAGCATCTTTTACTTGCAACTATGAATCCATGGATCCAGTGTAACAGGATCATAGCTAAGAGAGAAACAAGAGTGCTAAGAGTTAGGAGTGAGAAGCAAACAACTGTTCTAAATGAGTTGTCAATTCAGTGAAGGTTTGAGCTATGTATATAGCGTGCAAGATCAAGGGTCATAAAATCTAGAAACAATGAAGCAAAACTACTAGGTAAAAACTGAACTGTTAAAATAAATGCATACCTGAATATAGGCCTTTAGATAATCCTTGCATGTATTCAGGACAGGTCCATGAGCTTAGGTAACAGATAGAGCCCATGGAAATAGGACCTGATAGAGATGAGGTGAAGAAGTCTAATGTCTTTATCCATGCTTATCCATCTTTTCCATAAAAGCCTGCTGAGCATGGCTAACTAAACTTATTGGCCATGTATGAAGGAATATAAATAGGAGGCAGACAAATAACATGACTGGCAAACCTGTATTATGTTGCATAAATTCATAGTCAAATATCAGACCAAGGCAATTATGAATAAAATAGTTTCCAGGCCAGATATTTGCAATCAAGGCAGTTGTTAATATTTCAGTCTGCTCTATATGTGAATTTAGAACAGGGCAGTTAAGAAAAGTGAGGTTGTCTGTCAGCATAAGGGACTTCTGGGCTGGGATGGAATAGGTGACAGTTTAAAGAAGTGATAGGACACTTAACACTAAGGAACACATTCCTTGCCTTTCTAATGTGTATTGAGGACTTTTGCTAGAAAACTCACATGTTATCACATGGAATTGTTATGAGAAACAAATAGGTTTGTATTTTCTTTTTTTTTTTTAATTTTTTGGTTTATTTTTAAAAGGGGTTGGTGCAGAGAGAGAGTGAGACACAGAATCCAAAGCAGGTTCCAGGCTCTGAGCTGTCAGCACAGAGCCCGACGTGGGGCTCGAACTCGTCAACTGTGAGATCATGACCTGAGCCAAAGTCGGACGCTCAACCGACTGAGCCACCCAGGCACCCCTGTTTGTATTTTCAAGGTACATAGAAAGTGTGTATCTAAAAAAGCCCAAAATAAATACTGGTTGAATAAATTATCTTTCCAAAGTTGTTTCCTGTTTACTTCCTGAGCATCTTCATCTTTTTCAAGCTATGTGTCCTTCATTACATGGGCTACTTGCATCTAGCTTTTATATTTTTGGTTGCTATATTTAAATATTTTAATTGACTCCTTTCACAGGGCAAGGTGTGTGATTCAATCATTACTCCTGACTAGTGCACTGTGCATTGTAATTTGCTCTTCAGGGTTTAGTGACTTTGCTCGGTTGGTTAAGTTTGCCTAAAACAGACAAGCCTACACTTCTCAAATATGAGCTGTTAAAGAAGAAAATCAAATTAATAATGCCTGTTTGTAAGAGCCTAAAGATTAGTGAACAAATAGAATCTAAGCATAATTCAAGCAATATCAATAATTTATAAGTTTAAGTCCAATAAAATCGACAGTATTTTAACTGTGGCTTTGCAAAACATTTTTTCATCCCTCCCACTGACCTTTTAAATTTGTTTTTGTTTTACTCCTGAAAATACCTTCACTTAAGAAGAGGATTTTTATTTTGTTTTGTTTTCAAGGGTCAATAAATAATACCTTTAACTATTTTCTCTTTAAAATCTATACTTAGAGTGTATATCATTCAACTCCTTGGGTAATCTTGAAACTTTCCTCAAATATAGCCCCAAAAGAGTTACAGCATTTCTTCAATGTTATCGTGTAGAAACAGTATGGAAGACCATTTGTGAAACGCAAACATAAGAAATCCTTTAACAATTTAAAATACTAGAACCTTTAGTTTCAGAATTGGTTGGATTGGATTCTGGGCATCTGGAATCCCATGTGACCCAAATTTTTACAAAGCACTGTTTTGCTCTTAATATTTAATTTGGAATTTCCTCCAAATCAAAAATGAAGTAAACAACAATAGAAGCAATAGATTGCCATAGGAGGACATATTTATGTCACCAAGGAGAAATAATGCAAAGTAACCAGAATTATATAAAAATAAAATATATCATTGTTAATTCATCTACATCACCAGTGATCTAAAGCTTACAAAAATACTGGTAAATGAATACATAACTATTACTGTCTCAAGCAGCACCACTTTGGGCAATGATCCTGTAATTGCAAAGTTCCTTGGAAAGAAAGGGAATAAATGATTAACAGAATGAAAAGTTAGCTTAGAAAATCTATTTGAGAAAAAAGCTTCTCATTTTAATTACTTCACTTTGGATTATTTGAGGTAATATTCCTTTTTCTCACTAAGCTTACCCTTTTTTGTTTGTTTCAAGTTTTTATTTAAATTCTAGTTGGTTAACATATAATGCAATATCAGCTTCAGGAGTAGAATTTAGTGATTCATCACTTATATATAACACCCAGTGCTCATCACAGCCTCCTTAATGCCCTTCACCCATCTAGCTCATCCCTCCACTAACCCCCCTCCTCCAGCAACCCTCAGTTTGTTCCTTATAGTTAAGTCTCTTATGGTTTGCCTCCCTCTCTCCCTTTTTTTCCTCTTCCCCTATGTTCACCTGTTTTGTTTCATAAATTCCACATATGAGTCAAATAATATGGTATTTTTCTTTCTCTGATTGACTTATTTAACTTATAATACACTCTATCTCCATCCACATCATTGTAAATGGCAAGATTCCATCCTTTTTGATGGCTTAGTAATATTCCATTGTGTGTGTATAATACATATACATGTATATGTACATGTATATGTATTATACACACACAATGGAATATATATATATATATATATATACATATATATATATCACACACACACACACACACACACACACACACACACACACCACATCTTTATCCATTCATTAGTCAATGGACATTTAGCCTCTTTCCATAATTTGGCTATTGATAATGCCGGGGTGCATGTGCCGTTTGAATCAATATTCCTTTTTGAGGATTCTCTGTACTGTTTGACACAGTGGCTGCACCAGTCTGTATTCCCACCAACAGTGTAAGAGTTTTGCCTTTCTCCACATCCTTGCCAACATCTGTTGTTTCCTGTGTCATTTTTAGCTATTCTGACAGATGTGAAGTGATACAGGTATTGTATTTCCCTGATGATAAGCAGTGTTGAGTATCTTTTCATGTGTCTGTTAGCCATCTCTATGTCTTCTTTAGAAAAATGTCTATTCATGTCTTGTGCCCATTTCTTAACTGGATTATTTGTTTTTTGGGTGTTGAGTTTGATAACTTCTTTATAGATTTTGGACACTAGCCCTTTATCTTATATGTCATTTGCAAAAATCTTCTCCCTTTCTGTAGCCTGCCTTCTAGTTTTGTTGTCTCCTTCACTCTGCAGAAGTTTTTATCTTGAGGAAGTCCCAATAGTTCATGTTTGCTTTTGTTTCCCTTGCCTCCAGAGACGTGTCCAGTAAGAAGCTGCTGTAGCTGATATCACAAAGGCTGCTGCCTGTTTTCTCCTCTAGGATTTTGATGGTTTCCTGTCTCACATTTAAGTCTTTCATCCATTTTGAACTTATTTTTTTTGTATGGTGTAAAAAAGTGGTCCAGTTTCACTCTTTTGCATGTTGCTGTCCAGTTTTCCCAACCCCATTTGTCGGAGAGACTATCTTTTTTCCATTGGCTATTCTTTCCTGTTTTATTAAAGGTTAGTTGGCCATATAGTTATGGGTCCATTCCTGAGTTTTCCAGAAGAGTTTAATTTTCAAAATGAGGTTAATCAATCTGCTAATCTGAGTGAATCAATTTAAATTGTGTGTTTTTTTTAATCCTTTGCTAAAACTAGACTCTGAATGAAAAACAAGTCTATGGATATTGATGCCTCACAAAAAAATGTTCTTAACTACCACGGGTAATCTAATAAAGTCTAAATTACTTAAAAAATTTTTAGTTCACATAAATACAAATTAACTGGAAAATGGAGATAAGCATACAAAAGATAACAATTACCTATAATTGTTTTTTGTATAATATGAATTTTATGTTCTTTCCTTCAGATTATGTATACATACACACACACATATCATATACATGCATAAATATAAATATATATGCCACATATACAAGACTGTGGATTATTTTTTAAACATTTAAATTAATTTAAAAAATTATGTGATAAACATGTATAAATAATTCTTATAATTGAACTCTTAGTATGTTTTCAATGTACATGGGCCATATCTCCTGTTTGGTAATTCAGATACATTCCTAAAAATAAACCTGTAATTAGAATATATTAAGTCCATGATTTTCAATAATTCTTTCCTATATTTTCCTATTGAAATAGTCAAGAATGTTTACAATGGAGAAAAACCTATATTATCACAGAAAGCTTGTGATAGTTTCCATCTTTGTGCCAGAAAACATAAGGGCATTTTATAAAGCATAAAACAAATCCAATAGAAAAAAATTCAACCATTCACAACACCTCCAGCAGGGGATTCAGACAAGTGTTCATCCAGTGACTTAAGGCCTGGATCTGAAGGTGACAAATAACACTTCCACTCAATCCATTAGTAAGAATTGAGGCACCTGGCTATAGATAGTTGTAAGGAAAGTTGGGAAATATATTTTCTAACTGCTCAGAGCAGTCCTTTGTTCAGCCACACACTATTACTATGGAAGAAGGGAGACTAGATTTTAGCAATCAATCAACTGTGCCGCCATACTCTATAATTATTATTCACTGCAGAAAAAGTAATTTTAATGACTACATTTTTGTTCCCTATAATTTAAATCCCCCCTTTCTCTATATCAAATCAAGTGTCTATAAAAAGCAAGTCTTTTGAAGACTTTATAGTTTTTACAGAATAAAAACACAAAGTACGCGGACTATGGATTGGGCTGGCAACTCTTGATTATATTGGAGACTTGGAGTTAAAAATGGCCAGTTCAGGGCCCCCAATTTTGACCTCAGGAGTTACAGAGAGTAAAAAATACTTCTGTTACAGCTGTAAGAAAATCCTTATTTGCCTTGGGGCTAGGTTTGTGAAAAGCAAATCCAAGCCATGTTTTCTATTGTTTTCCCTTTAAATTATACATGTGTGTATATATATATATATATATATATATATATATATATATATATATGTGTGTGTGTGTGTGTATATATATATATACACACACACATATATATATATATAAAGTTATAAATATTTACATGTAAAATTTAATATATAAAATTGAAAATATAATATAAATATATAATATATATTAAATATGCATATAATATATATTAAATCACTTAATGATATAATTGGATTTATGCACAAATTAATAAAAGAGTTGCATATATAATTTAATAAAAGAATGATCTCTAGGAAATATATATATATATCTCCTATATATATATCTTAGAGATCTTTTTTTTTTCCTCTGCTGTTCCTTTTTAACTTATCCTGATATTGTTAGATGGGTGAAATATCTTGTTGATCTTCTTCCAAAAATACTGACTAGAAGTTTTAAGTTTTCTTCTATCCTCCGAGTTTTTTACATATTCAAGAATCTTTACTTTTTTATTTCCTCATCTTGTTGGGTTTTTTTTCTTTTTCATATTCCAATCTTTTCTCAAATGTCTAATTATTTCTGCTTTTCTTATTGTTTTTCCATTTGCTTTTAAGAATGAGAGGTTAGACAACTGACCAAGGCAATACTTTGGAAAGACTTGATGCCTGAAGGTCTTCACTTTAGTGTGAATTGTGGAGATTAGAGCATTATGTTTGGCATTCCTAAAGACCAGTAGGAGCGGAAGTTTTACTCTTTGGTGTGAAAACAAGTCCTCGACCATTAACTCAATTTTTAGAGCAGAAACTTCTAATTTTTACTTTGGAGAAAATGCCTGGTTGGGGGCCACTGAGTTCATGGAGGTGGAAAGAAAGTGAGGGATTGCTTATACTGTATTTAAACCTTTTATGACCTCCACAGCAAGGCCTATTTTTATGTTAAATCTCTTTCCTACCCAGCTTTCCTTGATATGGGCGTCTTATTCTACACCTTTCAATATCTCACCCATACCAGCCTAGTCCAGGCATACGGCATGCCTCATGTTTTTATACAGTGCTTTGCCAGTGTCTTCGATCTGCTTCACTTCTTTCGATAATGCATTTAATACTGTCAACCATGAGATTTGGGGGTTTTATTTCTTTATTATAATTTTAAGAGACATTAGGAGGGCGAAGTGATTAATTCATGGACTAAGTTGGCCATTTTGAATCAGTTGTGTACTTGTATACAAATAGAGTATTATTGTAAATAGTGTCTTGAAATTTTCCTTTTCAGTTAAATAGACATCAAAAATGTTTTACTCATTAACTACTTTCCTATATATAGTATTTTAATAGTTACATGAAATAACATTTAATGAATGCATACAAATTAATACACTTATTTGGGATAATTTATTTCCATGTTTTCCCCATTTTTAAATAGTGGTTGACATATTTCCTTCTATTTAAGTCTTCGTTTCTGTCAATAATTATTCAGAATAAATGCCTGGGAGTTAAATTACTGAATGAATAGAAATACAGATTCAAAAATTGATGTGTTGCCAATTGTCAAATCCAAAGTTCTGACAATTTATATTTCCATTATAAGTGGAAAAGAATACCCATTCTCTGGGTTTTATTATTTTCAATATGGGTCAAATAGATAGTAGTTAAGTAGAGTTTATCTTTGTTTAATTTGCATGTCTTTGATGACTGCACAGTTTGAAGATAATTTTATAATTTTATTAATCATTTATCACTTTTGTTGAACTTGAATTGTCTGTCCACACTCTTTGCCCATAGATCTATCAGCTTGTTCTCATATTTCTAATTGATTTATTTTTAAAAATTTTTTTAATGTTTATTCATGTTTGAGAGAGACAGAGATAGAGCACAAGCCGGGAATGGGACAGAGAGAGAGGGAGACACAGAATCTGAAACAGGCTCTAGCTCTAGGTTCTGTCAGCAAAGAACCCAACACAGGGCTCGAACTCAGAATGGTGGGATCATGAACTGAGCTGAAGTCAGATGCTCAACCAACTGAGCCACCCAGGTGCCCTGATTTCAAACACAGGAAAGATATCAAACTTTATCATTTTTATTTTTCTTAATATTTTCCCAAATTTATTTTTAATATTTGTGTTGGTTTTGTTGATTGACTTAAATTTATGATGTAGAGAAAAAAATCTATCACATGGTTTCTATATTTTATCTCCATTATTATCATGTTTTCAAATCTGTCTACCCCCAAATTATATAAGTAGTCACTTTTGTTTTCTTATAGTGTTTTTTTATTTAGCAATATTCCAGTATCTAATTAATCTATAATCTAATTTGGTAGACATATGAGCAGGATTTACCTTGATTTTATGCCAAACATTTAGCCAAATGATCCCCAAACTATTTATGAAATAACAATTTTTCATATTGATTTCAATTGCCATGCATATTATGAACACAAATACATGGAGAGTTGGCATTTATTCCCTTCTATTCCATTTCAGTTGTAGCTTGTGTGTGTGTGTGTATCTTTCCTCATCCTAGAATGGGGTAACACCAGGGCGTGCTCAATTTTTATTAACAGGTATGAGAAATGAGGCGTGTGGCTCCACCTCACTGTGCCAACTGGGTACTTTTCTCAGATACAGCAAGTAAATGTGCACAATACCCATCCAAAATTTCAGGATCTAAAAGGCTTCATGCGGCCATCTTTCATCCTAACTTCCTGATCTTCTGGTACTTGGAATACATGGATTTTAGGAAAACTAAAACCTGTAGGGTGTGTTGTCCTCAAGAGTGTCCTGCGAGTGTCAAGGAAAACAAACAAACAAAAACCTGTTTCCTTCACAGGACGGTACCAAGAGACTGAAGAATAGGCAGTTTTCAAGTTAGTTTTCCTATGTCCATGAGTCAGGGGAAGGAATGCGAGGTGAGGGAATTATAGAGGAACTTACGACCCTCCGCTTCTCAGTCCCCTATTTCTTGATGTCAGTCTGGGCTATGATATGATATGGAACACAGATTATTCCACTTATTATTTCTCATCCAGCTTTACCTTCTTATTCATGTCACTTTCATGGAGATACCATTATTGAATAATCGATTAGACTTGGTTTATAAGACTTAGTTTTATTGTTAGTTTTCTTCACTTTGTAATTCCTCCATAATGTCATTTGATGTTATAGCAAGAATTTGAGTGAAATTACACTAAAGTCTGTTTACTGTATGTGATTTTGAGCCAGCACTCCATGGTTTCTTGATTCAGTTTTTGAGACTTGATTAATATTAAATACACAATGAAATAGTGTTTGATATGTTATACACATATGATGTTAGGTACTTCCAATGGTTAACAAATCCACTTTTGAAGAGGAAAAGAAATCTGTATTAATAAGCTAATGCAGAGCATAGAACGATAATAATTATAGGTCTTCTGTTAAATTCCAAGGTTTTGGAATGGGGCAAACTGGGTTTGAATCCTGTCTTGACCCCTTATTATTGATTTCACTCTGAGAAAGTCTCATAATCCTTCTGGGTTTTAGTTACCTCAACAGTGAGTTTTAAATGAGATCCAGGCCAGATGTGTAAGTGTACAACAAGTGAGAACTATTATTTTTATTATTGTTATTTGTTTTCCTTCAAGTGACCTTTATTTACAGCAAAAGTATGGACCATGGACCAACAATACTAGCATCAACTAGGAGTTTGTTAGGAATGCACATTCTCTGACCCTAACATGGATTTACTGAATTAGAAATTGTAGAGGTAGAGCCCAGCAATCAATAGTTTAAGAAGACTTCCAAATAATCTTGATGCATGCTCAAGTTTTAGGTCCACTGATTTATATCATATCATTGCTAGTATGAAATTTTCAATAAACCTTCTTACTGGACCAAAAATACAACTAAAAATCATCACGGCAACCACAGATCACAAAATAATTATATATGAAACGTTCATCCTTAATCTCCTTATGAACTAAATGGATATGTTAGCAGTATTTACCAGGATAAGCTAACGATCAGCAAGCATTATTCAAAGCATTGATGTATTAATGGTCAATACTGGAATCATAGACCAAGCAATACCTCATTGCTTTGTATAAATAATCTCTACTATATTTTATTTTTAATTACATTTCAAATATAAGCCAACAGTTTCAAATTTATCCATGTTACTCTCCCTTCAATCTTTTTCTTTTGAAAGAGATATGTTTTTCATTAAATTGTTTTCACCATGAGTCAGAAAGTATCTCCTGGCCTACACGACCAAGTAGTTATCCACATATGGAGAGAGTTGAGATGACTCTGACCTCTAACACTTTGCTTAGGAAACTGCTTTTCGAGAAATTTAGTGTGTGAATTCTATGGTTTCAATTTTCCTGCATTATAGGTATCAGCTCAAGCTGGCAACTGCAGTCTTTGAGGTCAGCAGCCAGTATTAATAGACAAGCCGTTAGTATTGCAGCTGTGTTAATGTGAAGTTTGAACCCACTGGTTTGAAAAAAAAAAGGCAAAATGTATGTGAAACTTTCTGTAACTCCTCGCAGTGTGAAATTTTACTCAGATTTTCAGAACTGACTTCTTCCTCTACCCCATTCCCATCCCCACTGGGTTTTTTTTATTCATGTTTTAAAAACTGCAAGAATCTATTGTTAAACATTTATAAGAATTTCTCTTACTTTTTCAAGACATTCAAGTAGTGGTAGCCTTTTGAAATATCCTCCGATACAGAGTTCCCTTTGGGAAACCATTAAGTTAAAAAATTTACTTTCTTTTCCCTAAGGTATTATAGTGGTTTATCATTCACTTTCTAAATTTCTTAATTTGGTTCCCCAGAAGTAACCATTTTATATGCATTATCAAATTTCTGATGAGAATCTACTTATTTTAGAGCTGTTAGAATAGTTCTCAATATTCTTAAAGGGCTTAAGTTTTGAAGTCTTCCTTTAGTGACTCTTTCAAAACTTGTGCTTCTCTTTGGAAGACAAGGATAGCAATTGTGAATGGAATGGGCTTGTGATTTTATGATTATAGATTAGTTTAAACCCCCAAACCATCTCCATTTAGCTTTCAAAAACACACGGTAATATCAAAGGGAAAACAAATATAAATTAAACATGTATTTCAAGAGCAACAGTCATTTTACCTTTTTAAATTATATGCCCTTTACAAACTGAAGACAGGCACTTCAGAGTCAGTAGAGAAATAATGCAAAAAAGTATGGGCTTTGGAGCTAGGAGGGAAATGACTGCTTTACTGGGTATTAACTCTGTCTCCTTGAACATGCCACCTAGTGAACTTTTATAACTACTGATTCTCTGAGCTCTACTGCCAAAGATTTTGATTAAATTGCTCTGAGCTGGATTCTAGGCATCCATAGCTTGTAAAGCTCCCCAGGTGATTCCAATGAGCGGCCATCGTTCAGAATCACTGCACAAAAGCATCAGTCCTGCACCTTTCACCAGCTTCAGAAATACCTGTGGAGATTTTCCAAATTTTATGTGCCCAGATTTTAACCTTGGACGACTCTGATTCAATAGAATGGGACAGATTATCCTTAGGAGTCAGGAAGATTTTTTGGTGTCGCTATTTTAGAATGTCTAACATCTTAAAGCTGCTCATGTTACCTTAATTCTGCCTCAGTTTCATAATGGCTTGTAAGTGACTTCTACATTTTCTCATTTGATGACAATTTTGTGAAGTAGATATGGCAAAAACTGTCACCCGAACTTGACAAATCAAAATACTAGAGTTTAGAGAAACTAGGTAGGCTTACCATTAGCACTGAATAAATGACGATGATGAAACTCATGTTTGGGTTGTGTAATGACAGTAATAATTATTACAATTTATCAAGGGCTAACTATTGCCAGTTATTGTGCTAAGAGATTTACATTAATTTTTATATCAACTGACTTACGTCAGTTATTATTTCCTCCTTTTTCTTTTGTAAGTGAGGAAACTTCAGAGATCAGAATCATTTTCTTCAAATGTGATGATAAGCCAACTAAGCCTATATGGAACACTGAAAATTATGCTGTGAAATTTCTTCTATTTTCTTACCGAGGGAAGTCCTCACACATATCTGGAGCTCTTACAAGAAAGAAGAGGAGGCTTTGAAAGAAAGTGTCTGTGTCAGGAATATTGTTTATATGCACTGAATAGTGATCAATTCACCTGAATCAAATCTAGGACATTACACCATTTTAGTCATGATAGAAAAATATTGTTTTGAATACGACTAAAATTGTGAAAGGTATTATTTTTTTAAGTAATCAGGAAACATGTATAAAGGTTATTATTTTAAAATCCATTAATTGGTCATTTTTTAATGACAATAAAATAATAGAAATTTGGAGAATCCCAAAACCTTTTACTTTCAAAATCAGGTCTCTATATATGGGGTTTGCTTGAGTAAAACTTCAAAGAATAAATATAATTGTAGAGACTATAGAGAAATGTATTGAAAAAAATATTATAATCTTCCAGAAAACTGTTTCCTTACTAAGATACTCCTGTTATTTTCTTTGTTGTTGTTATTGTTGTTTTTCTTCAATATAATGCTTTTAAAAATATGCAAAGCATTTTCATCCCTTCTGATACCCTAATTGATGAAAACACAACTGGTTGACTTCCTGTTCATATTAAGCTTCATTGATTTTTTTTTTTTTTTTTGCTTATATATATGCTTCTTTGGGGAGAGAATCAGACTAAAAACTTTATCTTTTCAATATTTATGAGAGACTATGTCCTGTTTCAGTCTAGTCAGAATTTTCCTCTACTCGGATTCTTGTCTTGCCTTTTTCAAAGCCTGTGTTTAGACTTAGAAGAGTATACATTAATATTAGCCCTCAGTTGAGGAGAGAGAGGAAATAAAAAAGTGATTTTTATGACATTTCTCTAGATTTATAAGATTCAGTACATATTCCTTTTGTTTAGGGCAAAATTATGAGACTACTGCTTCATGTAACTTCTCTTTTACAAATGCTAACTCTATGTTATATGACAAGATGACAATTTCTGCCTAGCTGGACTTCGAAGATGTGCTAGAAATGTTTATTTCATTTTGATGCTTTTATTATAAACTATATTTTCAACAACATAGGTCAAATTTTTCAACATCCTATCTTACGAAGAAAGGATTCTAATAATTTCTTGCCTTTTCTACTGCTTCTGGTTATGACATGACTGCTGTCTATCTGTGGATTAATTACCCAAGAGAAAAACTATTACTGGAATTATGGAAATTTTAATGTTAAAGAACATTAAATAACAATTATACCAACCCTTTTATTTCAGAATTGGATTACTTGCAATCCAAAGAGGTGAAATGACTTGCCCAAATCTGGAAAGCTAGATCATAGTTCGATGGTGACATAAACTAAGGAAATTGTTCTCATCTGTTGAACTGATTCATGTTCCTTTAATTGCCATCTCTCATGCTAGTTATGTATAAAGCCCTTGAACGATGTTAACCCTGAAGAGGATCATGTTTTAATTGTGTGAAATATTGTGTGTATGTAAGTGTTTACAATATGGTGTGTTTTTCAATGCAAGTGTTAGAAATAAAACATGAAGACAAAATGTGGAAAAGATGACTTTTAACTGATGGGTCCAGGAAGAATTTTCAGAAAGAATGGTGTTTGATCTGCATTTTGAAAGATAAGTGACTGCAAGTATAAAAAATAAATAGCTACTGGGGCGCCTGTGTGGCTCAGTCCGTTAAGCGTCTGACTTCAGCTCAGGTCATGATCTCACAGTCCATGGGTTCGAGACCCACATCGGTCTCTGTGCTGACAGCTCAGAGCCTGGAGCCTGCTGCAGATTCTGTGTCTCCCCCTCTCTCTGCCCCGCCCCTGCTTATGCTTTGTGTCTCTCTGTCTCTCAGCAGTAAATAAATGTTAAAAAAAATAAATAGAAATAAATAAATAGCTACTAGAAGTAAAGGGAATATCATAGACAAAGATATTCCTCTTTAGAGAACAAGGAACAATTCTCTGACTAGAATGTCAATTTTTTTTTTTTAACGTTTATTTATTTTTGGGACAGAGAGAGACAGAGCATGAATGGGGGAGGGGCAGAGAGAGAGGGAGACACAGAATCAGAAACAGGCTCCAGGCTCTGAGCCATCAGCCCAGAGCCCGACGCGGGGCTCGAACTCACGGACCGCGAGATCGTGACCTGGCTGAAGTCGGATGCTTAACCGACTGCGCCACCCAGGCGCTCCAAGAATGTCAATTTTTTAAGAAGGAAGAGAGCACGAGATCAGGATGAAGACAAGCAGATATGAGAGACCCTGTGTGTCATGCAAGAAGTTTTGGACATTAGTCTTTATTTTATATGCAGCTGGAGTTGAAATGATCAGATTAGAAATTTTACTTTGACTTTTCTCTTCTCTCTCACTTCATAGTGTCTGATTCTTCTATGTTCAACTATATGAGGATGCCTACAAATGTCTATGTCTACTCAGGCCCTCCCTTCTGAATTCCATGATTTTTGAGCATTTCCATGGTGATGTGCTATCTAAAGCATAGATTAAATATTAATAATACTGCATGTACTATTTTATCTCCCAACTTTCTTCCTATGAGTTATTCTAGATACGTGTTAATGTTAACAGTAGTTGTCTGCAAAGACATTGAAATTTTTCTCTCTCCATCCAGCCAGAAGGCATTCAGGATGCAATAGGAAAGAACAAATTCCCTTTAAGTATTTCCTCTTAACCTATTTAAAATTATGGTATTGGTCCTCTGCTCACAGGTATTTTTCCAAATAAATACTCTCTTAGGAAGAGATATCTTTCATATCATGCATGTTAAGTTTTGTGTAGTAAATCAAGAGGATTTTTTTCTTCAGTCATATTGTTTATCTAATTTCTAGGGGCAAATAAGAACTTGTCATTGTAAAAACCAAGAAACAGAAAGATTTATGCATACCCCTTATCTCTGAGATACCAAAGGAATTCGTGTGTGTGTGTGTGTGTGTGTGTGTGTGTGTGTTTACTTATTTTTGAGAGAGGGAGAACACACAGAAGGGGCAGAGAGAGGGAGACAGAAGATCTGAAAGCAGGCTCTGCACTGACAAAAGAAAGCCCTATGAGGGGCTCGAACTCATCATGAACTGTGAGACCATGACCTGAGGTGAAATCAGACGATTAGCCAACTGAGCAATCCACACACCCCTAGAATTCTATTTGTTAAATGAGTTACAGCCCTATATATGCTTGGTCACTTTTGTGGACACAGGGCCCAGTTAACTACAGAATGAAAACAATGTGAACAGATGGGTAATGGAAAATGAATCCAGTGTCCTAACAAATAATCTTTGGCAAAAGTAGTATTTGAAAAGGAACAATCTGGTTAAGATGTACACTTTCATATGAATAGAGAGTAAGGGATTTTTGGTGCCATTGCATATAGGTACTGGATAGTTACCATTGTTCAATGTATTGTGAGCATTAAGAGTGAGAGAAGGTACGAGTGTAAATACAGGAGCTCAGCATATTGAGCAAATGCTACTCTCATTAAAATGCAGTTTACCTGCAGTTGAATCTCAACTCTGGTCCTCATAGTTATTTATTTTTTTTCATCAATTAGATGATGATGAAAAAAAAATTACCTCCCAGTTTTGGGAAGGATTAGATGAACTTTCATATAAACTATTTGGCACCTTTCATTGCATGTATTCAAGAAAGTTTACTTCCCCTTTCTTTTCTTTTTTTTAAATTCTTTTTAATGTTTATTTTCGAGAGAGAAAAAGAGACATAGCATGAGTTGGGGGGGGGGGGGAGGTAGCCACAGAGAGAGGGAGACAGAATACAAAGCAGGCTCCAGACTCTGAGCTGTCAGCAGAGAGCCCTACGCTGGGCCTGAACTCACAAACCGTGAGATCATGACCTGAGCCTAAGATAGTCACTTAATCGACGGAGGCACCCAGGGGCCCCATCCCCTCTATTGTCTATACCTTGTTCGGAATTTCTGAAACAAAACATTAAATATAATTCAGTTGTAGGAATTAAAAATATCTTCTGAGCTATATTTTAAAGGAACTATACACCAGAGCGGTAATAAAGAGATGATTCTAGGGAATAGAATGGCTGTTTTAAACTGTTATTTTTTCCTGAATAGTTTCTAAATAATATTTTTATGTGCTGTATATAGACTTTTTTCAAGGAAACAAAAGAATATTAATAAACTATTTGTCCTTTATTCTTTTATAATAAAATATATTAGCTCATACTGATATTTATGCATACATAATAAGCCTGATGATCTTCCCATAATATGAATTTAAACATACTGAAATTCCAAATGAGCTGCAAATGAATTATTTCATAAATGGGGCATGTTTTAAAAACATGTCAAACTTATTGATTTAGGTTGATGTTTTAG
This sequence comes from Leopardus geoffroyi, assembly GCF_018350155.1. Classification (NCBI taxonomy): domain Eukaryota; kingdom Metazoa; phylum Chordata; class Mammalia; order Carnivora; family Felidae; genus Leopardus; species Leopardus geoffroyi. Next base: position 92,453,312 of record NC_059336.1, on the reverse strand, counting down.
AAAATAAAATATATGAGACAATAAAAACTAATGCATTCCATTTGCTACAAAAATATACTAGGCAAATCAGAGTGATATGTATCATATACATACTTATTGCATAAATATATTAGCACAAATTATAGGGCATTATTCCAGTAATATTTCTTTCTAAGAGGGAAAGCATGCCCCACCATTTTGTTCTTGTGCTTATTGATTTCCTCTTGCTTCCCATGAATGTATTGGAGGTGACAAAGATGGACGGTAGTGATACACTTATCTATGTGCCATAGTTGTCCCTTTTACAAAGTGGAAAAGCAATCTATTTATGTAATGTTGCAGACCAGATTCTCCCTCTGAAACCAATTCAGAATTCTCCTTGTTATCTCCTGGATGTGTGAGAAGATGTTTAGGAACAAATTGTATCCCAAAGAGAAAATAAGAATAAACCACACTATTTTCAAGCTAAACTGATTCCTTCATGATTCATGACACAAGAATACATTTTGCTGGCACTAATACAGATAAATTAACAATGACACTATTATACTATTTCCAGTACACTGTTGCATAAATGGATTTTGTATAATTTATGCAAATATATTGCTATATATTCAGCTGAACCAGTAAATCACTTCATTTCAGAATATGTATTCAATTGAACTAATGAAGTTGTAGAACATAGTCAAATAATAACAGGCTACAGACACAGCTGTCAATATCATTACACTGTGATTCATTTCTTACTTATAAGCATTCTTCTCGATATTTAGGTGTTGGAAACAATGGTAGAGTAATTTTGTACAACTTCTGGATTCAAGAAATAAGTGTAGAAAAGTGAATAGTTTTGAGTAAAATCTCCCTGAAATTATGACATATAATAATTTAGTTTTTCAATTCATCATTTCTCTCTTTCTTTTCCCTTTTGCATCCTGAGCAAATCCAGCTGCTATTTCTGGTTTCTATATTTTCTTAGTAATCTGCCACTCTCCCCTTCACCAAGTGTTGAAGCCTAGTGATATCACTGATCCTTTTTCTTCTTCATGTCCCTTGACAAACACATCATCAATTTTTGTCAGTTTTTCTTTTTCAGTCTCCCACAAACATCCTTGCTCCCCACTCCCAGCTGCCAACATATTTCAAATTAAACTCTCATTTGTGACTAGCTAGACTATTGTAATCTTGTCAATGACTTCCCGATCACCAGTCTCTTGCCTACTCTATCTGGCACCTTGAGACCTCAAGTACTGCTTTGATTGTGACCTTCCTCTGCTAAAAATCTTTCAGTGACTCTCAGATGACTGCCTGATCATTTCACATTTAAAATGAATAAAACTATGACCCTAGTTTAGGTTTAAATTTGTGCTTTATATCTCACTATTCCATAAACCTAGGCAAGCTGTTACATTCACTATCATTCATTATCCTCTGAAGGTATCATTATCCTTTGTTCTTGCCATACCTTCTAGACAGAATATTCTAACCATAACCTCTACCTATGAAAACCCTACTTATAAGACCCTTTCTGCAGGCAATCGTTTGATATTTCTCTAATAGCTTTTTTTGCACTCAGCACTTATCTTAACTGTTTTGTATTCTACTCAATTATATAAGTTGTTTTTTGTCACTCTGAGAACAGAATAATGTGTCAATTTTTGCCCTTAATAGTATTTTTATAATCATTATGTAGTAGCCTTTTATATAAATGTACAAATGGCCATTGTGTATATGTACATATGTGTATGTATAGTATACATACATGCACACACATCTCACTACACACACACATACACACACATTTCTCTCATCATTACTTGTACTTCCTTTGCAGACTTCTGAGAACCTTGGGCTTAAGGCAAAAATCCTGTAATGTTCATCTTGTTAGAATATGAGATCCCTCATTAACTCAGAGTATTAAATGAAACAGTTGAGTTAGTAACCAAATCGACAAAGAACCAGTTGAATATATGTACGATTAGGGACTTTATCATTTTGTTCTTAGATTAATTATATGGTTCATTATACTGGAATGTGTGCTTAATTTAAACTAGTTTTTCCCTTAGATTTTGGTTCTTGCCATCTGGTTTTGTATGCTTTCTCTTTAAAAATAAGAAGTGTATTTTACATGTCTGACTATAACAAAATAAGAATAATTATAATAACCAATGGAAATCAAGAATGAAGAACTTGGTTGGAAAAAAAGAGAACAAATTTTTAACACAAATGACATACATGATGCACCAGCAGCTTCTCTGAGTAAGAATGAGCTGAAGGTATTTTTCAGCACCACTGTGTAAAGCTATCAGTTAACATTCTATTCAAAGTACTAAGGTCATCGTAAAAACAGATGAACCCTTTTTCTCTGTCATCGACTTACATCTATTTATTGTCATGAGAAGACAACTAATCCATGAGTAAGAGTTCAAGAAAATTAACAAAGCACACATTTATAAATTAACTTTGTCACTTTAAGTGTCTCCCCAACACTCATTTCCTTATTTAAGTTGGTGATTTAAGTTCATTTGTTTAAATAGCCCTCCTGTCCATCTTTCATTAAATTTACTAAGGTAATGGGTGAGAAGAATGTCTATAACAACACTGGAAACCAGGAAAAGCTGGCATCTCCAAGCTGAGGATTTTCTGTAAGAAACATAAGACAGACTGAGGACAATGAAGACCACAAAAGTAAAGAAACCAGAAGATTTTCTGGGAAATTAGTGAGCAGAATCCCCAGTAAGATATCCCTCAGGCTAACGGAAAAGGACAGAATATGAAAGCAGTGAGGTGGATGGAAATGAAAAAGACAAGGATCTCAATTATATACAGAACTTAGCACAATAAAAGCAACAAAAGATACTTCTCCTCCTTCCTGTGTGTGGCTGTTCTGGAATGTGGTTTGATACTACCAGACACATCTCCTCCCTGATTGAATTCTACTTGACAACGGTCTAAACTCAAAGAGCTTCCCTAATATGGGTGGAGTGTTCTCCAGGCTGACTGTCCTTTGTGCTCCAGGATGGGTGCCATGTTTCTTGAATCATATCTATCTTCTTGCTTACTCTTCTCCTTTGTTTCACTAAAGCACAGGCTTAAGAAACTTCCTATGAAGTATTTAGAAGGTATTTTTTCCTCTTCTTGCCTGCCTGAATATCTTTAAAATGGATTGGCTTAGGGGCGCCTGGGTGGCGCAGTCGGTTAAGCGTCCGACTTCAGCCAGGTCACGATCTCGCGGTCCGTGAGTTCGAGCCCCGCATCAGGCTCTGGGCTGATGGCTCAGAGCCTGGACCCTGTTTCCGATTCTGTGTCTCCCTCTCTCTCTCTGCACCTCCCCCGTTCATGCTCTGTCTCTCTCTGTCCCAAAAATAAATAAACGTTGAAAAAAAAAAAAAAATAAAACAAAATGGATTGGCCTAGGATGTAGAAATAACTTTTTTTTAATGTTTTATTTATTTTTTGAGGGGTGAGGGGCAGGGAAAGAGGGGGACAGAGGATCCAAAGCGTGCTCTGCGCTGATAGGCTGACAGCAGCAAGCCCGATGCAGGGCTCATACTCATGAAACATGAGATCGCCACCTGAGCCCAAGACGGATGCTCAACCACTCAACTGACTGAGCCACCCAGGTGCCCCAGAAATAACCTTCTCTTAAGATTTGAAGGCTCAATTCCAATTTTTCTAGTGTACATTGTATTCTTGATAAGAAAACAATAATCCCTATCTGGTTCTAATCTCTTGTGGCAAACCGCTTTATTTTCCCCTCATTTTTTTCAATATTATTTTCTCTTTTAGATTTATTTTTTTTATCTCTAATATTCACAGTGATCTGTCCAGCTGTTTGTCTTTTTCATTCATTAGTTTAAACACTCAGTGGCCTCTTTTGAATCTTAAAACTGTGTCCTTCAACTCTACGAAATTTCTTGTATTTTAGCTTTTGTAATTTTCCTCTTCAGTGTTACCTTTATCCAATTCTTTCTGCAACTTATTAGTGTAAAGTTAGAGCTTGCAGATTGACTTCAAGTTTATCTCTTTTTCTCTCATAATTCCTGCCCCCCTTTTTTGCTGTATTGTATTAAAATTTTCCTTCAACTTTATCTTCTGAACAAAATATTGAATATTTATTTTACAATCATCTTAATTTCTAAGAGTTCTTCTTTGTTCTTATTGTTTAATAATTCAGTCACCAATTCTGATGTGTGTGGGGAGCGTGGAGGGTTTCTCAGCACATTCAAGCAATTCTCTGACCTCAACTGGGTGTCCTACCATTCAACTCAATGCTGATACTAACTGGAAATGAAAGAGGACTTCAGCTGCCTCCATTTTGATCTCAGTCTGTACTTTCTAAACTGATTACGTTCTTCTTGTCAGCTTATCTAAACTCAGACAAAAGATCTCACAGGAAACCATCCTACGGTGGAACTACACCCTCAAGTGATAAGGATTGCCCTCACACTAGCAAGTCTCTGAGTGATTGACCCTGAGACAATGATCAACCTGACCTTTACTGCCCACCTGCATGCACCCACACACCGTTGTCCCACATTTTCCTTAGATAGACCTAGAAGTATTTTCAGCACTTTGGGGATAATCTTTGAGACATTAGTTGGCTGTCTTCCTGGTGTTGGCCTCGCTGAAATAAATTCCTTTCCTGTTTCACCACCACTAGTCTCTCTGCCTTTGGATTTCTTCAGCAGCAAGTGACAAAAGCTGGTATGTTTGGGATTGATAGAATAGGCAGCTAGTTAGACATGAGCTGGAGGCAAAGGTGGTGATAAATATGTAACACATTAGAAGCTGAGGGCACAGTGTCTGACTTTGTGGCACTCAACATTCTGGACTTAAGGCTTCCAGCACTCTGCTACTGACAAACGAAGAGCCATAGGAGCAGAAATGCACTCTACTCTTCAACCTCTGCTCCAGGATAATCTATAGCTTCATTACAATGTATTTACATTGGTTTTCCAAGAGGAAGGATGGCCCTGAGAGTTCCAACAGAAAACACTGTAGGGCCCAAAACTCTCCCCCCAACCTTAGATGATTGGAAACAACCTCAGTAGGAGACCACATAGCTGTGACCCATAACCTGTGCAAACATAAAAAGAAAAGACACCTCTAATCCTCATGCAGTTGCTACTTCTGGGTCTGCCCACTCTCCCTTGTTGAGAGTGTCCTTAATAAACTGCTTTGTGCTTGCTACTTTCTTTCTGGCTGTCTTTATTTGAGCATGGATCCTCACATAAATCTTTCATGGGGGACCCAAGAACAGAGAGCTCCATTCACATAATGCAGACTCTCTCACTGGTAACAGGACACCCAGACCCAAGGGCTCTTGCCCTCCTGCACCCTGGTTACATAAATAACATCAGATCCCACAGATCAGCTCAGTCCTACAAGACTCCCCCTTCCCAACTTCAGATGCCAATTACAAGCCCAAGTTGTCACTTGGGCTTCTGATCGACTGCCTATAGATCAGGGAGACATTTTAGTTACTAGATTACTGGTTTTCAATAAAATAATATAATTCAAGAAGAGCCAGATGGAAGAGAGGAATAGGGTAAGGCATATGGGAAGGGACACAGAGCCCTCTCTAGGCCTGCAACTCTTCTAGCATCTCCACATGTTCACCAACCCTGAAACTCTCCAAGTTCCATCTTTTTGGATTTTTAGGTAGGCTTCATTACATAAAGATTGACCATCACTAATTAAACCAAGTCTTTAACCTCTCTCCTCCCCAGAGGTCAGGGTAGGATTGAAAGTTCCAACCTTCCAATTGCACAGTTGGTTTCACTGTCAACCATTCCCTCTCCTTAAATGCTTTCCAAAAGTCACTTTATTAACATAACAAAAGATACCTTTATCACTCTCATTACAGAAAATTCCAAGGGTTTTAGGACTTCTGTGCCAGAAGAGAAGAAGACCAAATATATATTTCTTATTATGGATCACCATGTCACATTGTTCGACATTCTTTTGATCCCCTGAGAATATCAATTAAAGGGTATGACTGTTTACGTTAAAATTACTTTTCAATTTCCTGAATTTTGTTTCTGCTTCCTGTGATGTTTGTTTTTGTCTTATTTCATCTTATTTTTAGTTTGTGAGTTTTTTGAAATATCTCATGATTCTTGGAAATCAATTAACATTTACGATTTAGCAGCTTTTAAAAAATATTTGAAAAATTTTAATATATATACAAAGAGACTGATTTGTTGCAAGTAACTGGCCTACATACTTGCTGGGGCTGATTAGGCAAGTGCAAAATCTGTAGGAATGGCCATCAGAACTTTAGGAAGGACAGACTGGAAACTCTTGAGCAGGAGCTGAAACTATACTCCATAGGTAAAACTTCTTCTTCCTCAGAAACCTCACTTCTCCTCTTAAAACTAGCAGTCTGATTGCACAGACCCACCCAGGTTATCAGGGATAATCTCCTTTCCTCCAAATCAATTGATTGTAGATGTTAACCACACCCATAAAATACCTTCATGGCAACACCAAGTTTAGTGGTTGATTGAATAAACTGGGGACTACAGCTTAGTCAAGTTGACACAAAAGACTAACCATCACAAGTGGTCAGATGGGACGCCCCACTTTTTTTGCTGCAAAAAACACAAATAGTATAACAGTGAAGCATATTTTGCATATTTTCCTTAAATATTTGAAAGATTCAACAGTGAAACCACCTAGGTCTGGAGTGTTATTTCTTGGAAAGGATTCAGCCTATATAAAAATCCAATTTGGGAAGATAGGTAGATACATAGATATGTGGGTACATGTAGAATTAGATTACATAGATAGATGTAGAAATATTTCTTCTTTATTTTTCCTTTATTTCTATGATAAGAACATGTTGCTCTTCTTTAAAAAAAATCTATTTTAAATTGTAGTGAGATGAAGAAATCTAATTAAATTCAAGTGTTCATCTGGAACAGTAAAGGATTAAAAAGAAGAAAGTCAAAAAATTCAAAAAATAATGATAAAGATCTTTTAAAAATAAAGTTTATTTATTTATTTTGAGGGAGAGAGAGCAAGTGGGGTAGAGGCAGAGAGAGAGGGAGAGAGAAAGAATCCCAAGCAGGCTCCATGGTGTCAGCACAGAGCCCAGACGTGGGGATTGAACTCAACAACCGTGAGATCATGACCTGAGCTGAAATCAAGAGTCAGATGCTTAATGGACTTAGCCACCCAGGCGCCCTGAGAAAGACTTTTAAGAGCTATGTTACAATAATAATTGAAACAAGACATCGGTTCTATAGGAATCAATAGATCAATTAAATAAAAGGAATATAAGGAATACATATGGGAATGATAGAAAATTTAATGATTAGATGGCTTTTATAATAGTGGAAAAATTCTGCGTTGTTCAATTATAGATATTGGGACAAAAAAATTAGCTGATGAACTAAACACATTACATAAAAAAGTTCTTAGGTGGATTAAATATTGAAATTAAAACATAAAGGACAGAATTGCCATTAGAAAATACAGATATGTGCTATGGATTGAATTGTATACCCCCCAAATCCATATGATGAACCCCTAAGCCCCAAAGTGACTGTGTTTGGAGATAGGGCCTTTAAGGAGATAACTAAGATTGTAAGAGAACACACAGATGAGACTCTCATCCCATAGGACGGGTGTTCTTATAAAAAGAGAAAGACACATTAGATATTTTTCTCTTCATGAATGCACAAAGGAAAAGTCATGTGAAGGCACAGTGAGCATCAGTCTGTAAGCCTAGAATAGGAGCCTCCCCAGAAACTAACACTGCTGGCACCTTGATCTTAGGCTACCAGCTTCAAGAATTGTGAGAAGATAAGTGTCTGTTGTTTAAGCCGCCTCATCTATGGTATTTTGTTATGGATGCCTGAACAGACTAATATAATACACAAAAGATGGATTCTCTAAATAGAAATAAGTACACAGTTTAGGAGAGACTGATATATGTCTAGCAGCATGAATGAACCTCAAAAATGATCAAATAAATAAAAATTATAATAAAAATAAATGCCATTAAAAATGTTAAAAATAAGGATAATAAATAGTGTCATCAAAGTGAGGGAAAATGAGCATCGTATATGTACATGCAAAAGAATAAACTAAGACAGTCATTTGAGAAGTCAGGTGGTGAACATTTATCCAAATGATACTCTTTGAAGCAGTATTACACTCCTAGAAATTACTCTTTAAAACAAATGTTTTCTTTGTTGCTGTTTTGTTTGTTGTTGTTGTTGTTGTTGTTGTTTTTAGCAATTAACACTTTAATTGCAGAAATAAGCTAAAAGTGGTGGGGCTTTTGGTTGTTCTTTCAGTTTGTTTTCTTTTTACTAACAGAAACAGACAAACATGGATAAAAAATGGGGTAGGTTATAGGCTAAAGAGGGGAATTATTGTTACAATTTTTTACCATATAGGGTAGGTATTGGAGCAGTCTAATGGCAGAGAATAATTTATAAAACTGTTATCAGGTTTTAGTTGACCAAAAACGCATTTTCCCACTAATAATGTTTGAAGTAGATAGTGATAGGACTTTCACACATTTAAATATTAAATAAAACATAGTAGCTAAACTGTACCTTATATGTAAGACCTACTAGACTCAACTGCTTTAGAAGATAGTATGAACACACACACACACACACACACACACACGCACGCACATGGTATCTAGACAGGTTTTTGCCTCAGGAAGGTGATTATGCAGGGCATTATGCAAAATTTCAGCTACATGCCATTCACTGGGGCATTGCTCATAATAGTAAAAATGTCTAAATAAGAGAAACTGGCTGAAGAAATTGTGATATGCCCTCAATGGAAAAATATTTAACTATTAAAATTATGCTGTAGGAAAGAAAAAGTTAATGAAATAACATAATATAAGCATTAAAAAACGTTGCTTATAACCATATGGATATTATCATCAAATTAGGAAAGATACAAACAAATATTTCTTTAACAAATATTTATTGAGCCCCTATTATGCCCAACAGTTTAAGGCACAAATACAGAGCTATCAAAAGAAAATTATTTCAATGACTGTAACAGAGGTTAAATAGAATTTAAATGTGCATTCAGCTGATGTCTATGGAGCTTCACAATGAGCACATGACTTCCAGACTAATACCAGGATGGTGTTTTTATGGGCTAGAGGAAGGTCAGTTATTTGTCCTTGTGATTTTTGTTCAGGAAACTATTTTTGTTGTAACCCAAATGTGTTCTGGTTCCTATTTTCATGCTCCTTGCTTGGGATCACTGATGTAATCCGATCAGTTAGGAAAGACAGAGAAGGGATAAGGAGTGGGAAAGGGGAATGGATCATAGATGAAGGAAAAGGGGTAAACTGAGGAACTTCCTTCATATGGATTTTAATCATTTCACAAAGCAGTAGACCAATGAAGGTAGCATGGGGATAGAAAGGAAGTGACAGTCAGTAAAACAAATGTATAATATCAGGAGTTAAGTGCTGTGAAGAAAATTACAGCAGGTTAAGGAAGACAAGGAGTAGAAAGATCTGGTGAATATGTATTGTTGGGTAGGGCCAATGTGAAGAAGGTGATCAAAAAGTCTCACTGACTAAGAGATATGAGGAAGGGATGGGGAGTGAGCGACTTGTGTATCTGGGGCAGAGTTCCAAAGTGCAGGGAATAGCAATGCAGAGTATTTTGCTTGGCCTATTCAGGACACAGCGAAAAGGCCACAGTAACTATAGTAACAAGACTGGAGAGAGAGAGGGAAAGACTAGATATGAGTTCAGAAGGATGGAGGGAGGGGGAACGTAGATTAAATAAATTCTTTTACACTATTGTATGCATTCTTGTTTTTACTTCTGTAAGATGGCTATCTCATCAGATGGATATACTAATGGCCTAAATGGCAGTTATTATAAAAATTAGTTAAAAAAAAACAAACTATGCTTATTGCAAATGCAGAATGTGCTACCAAAAAAAGATGGCATTATAAAATCCAAAATAAAATTGTGTAATTAGAAATTTTAAGCATTTTTTTGAGAACGGTGTAATGAATTTAGGTTAAAGAGATCCAGGCAAGAATAAAATAAAAATCATTTTGAGCAGTAAAAAACCGATGGCAATGCCATTCCACTTACATTTCTCAGGCAGCACATGACACTTTCCTATGATTTCTATAAGAAAGTGAAGAGATTAGTATTTTACTTCCTTAAATACATAATTCCATAATAATACATATTATGTAGCAGAAAAACAATGTAGGTTGCCTTTAAAATAGATAATTTTGTTAAAACACAGTTTTCCCTACCCAACTCCTACCCAAAGAATTCTCAGTAACTAGAATATTTTTAATATTAAAAAAATACAATGTAGTTTACTTTTTTTTCTAGTTCCACATGTAAGAAGCTTGGAAGCCTCCACTCTGTCTGAACAACAAATAAGAAACTGAACAAATTGAAAAATCAACTCCTCTTCTAGGATCCATAAGAAAACAGATGACACAGGGCCAACTGTTGCCCCCAGGACAAGAGACAGATCACCAAGCGGGACAGGCTGGGGTGGCTCCCCAGAGCAGAGACTCACAAATGGAAACCTCCAAGAACCAGAGCCCAGGTAGGAAACCAGATCTATAACCAAAGAATTGCTAGAGGTTCAGTACAGACAACTCTGAGGGACCCAATTATTGAGGGGTACTCCACAATATTATGAGATTGACCTCCAGAAACTTGACCAGGTTGCCATAAAAATAGAATGAGCAAAATCCTCTCCTGCTTCTGGCAGGGGAAGGGGGAAAGGAACCACTCTGAAATATGCCAGAGCTATTCTTCTCAAGGCCTGTCCTCAAGGAAGAGTAGTTAGTTAATCAGAGCCTAAGCTATGATGGTATTATCGGAGTCTTAGTGACCTGGGAAAGAGAAATACACAACCCCAACCATCCCTAGCCATCTTGTCCCACCTAAGAGAAAAAAACAAAAACAAAAACAAAACAAAATCTGAGAACACTTGTGAAGTTTACAGTCCAGAAGCATAAACTTACCTAATCATAGGACTATAGAACACTTCCCCTCCTCCCACATCTCACCACAACATTACTAAAAGCCTATTTACAGCAGTTCGTTTTACCTGGTACATCATGTCTGGCTATCGAAGAAAAAAAAATTACAAGGCATATCAGAAGGCGAAAATCACAATTTGAAGAGACAGAGCAAGCATCAGAACTAGACATGGCAGATGGGATGTTGTATTTATGTTGTATTTATCAAAAGGGAAATTTAAAACAACTATGATTAATATGCTAAGGGCTATCATGGGTAAAATAGGAAACAAGAACAGAAGGGCAATGCAAGCAGAGACAGAAATCCTAAGAAAGAACAAAAAGAAATGCTAGAGATCAAAAACACTGTAACAGAAATGAAGAACACATTTGATGGGCCTATTAATAGACTAGACATGGTTGAGGAAAGAATCTCTGAGTTAGAGGATATATCAATAGAACTCTTGAGAACTGAAAAGCAAACAGAACAAAGACTAAAAAAAATAAATAAATAAAACCAGAACAGAGTATCCAAGGACTGGGAGCAACCTCAATATGTATAACACACATGTAACAGGAATCTCAGGAGAGAAAGAGAAAGGAACAGAAGAAATATTTGAAATAATAATGACTGAGGATTTCCCCTAATTAATGTCAGACACAAACCACAGATCCAGGAAGCTCAGGGAATGCTGTTCCTGAGGACAGTATTCAGAAATAGGTTCAAAAATCAATGGCAAAAGTAAAACCAATGAATCACTGAAGTGGTAATCAGTCAAAAATTTATTTTGCATACATCAAAATCACTTAAACTAGTTAAACAAGGTATGAGGCTGAGGGGTATGTTGTTATAAAGCAACTTATATAATGAGAAAGCAGCAGCAGCAGCAGCAGTAACTGTTTATTCTCCACAATGATTGGTCATGATATTAGATATGATATTAGAATTCTCTTAAATAGGGAATTGGTCACCACTTCACACTGGTAACCACCTCATATCAACCTTGGAAAATATTTCAAGTTCTGCTTAGAATTTCCAGAGGCATAAATGAGAAATGACCCAGGTCAAGTTAGCCTTGCAAAATAAGCTAAATAAAGTTTAGCTTATATGACTAAACTGGTTTTATCTGCTCAGGGAATTTTCAAAACTAGTCTCCATTTGTTTTTTATTTTAACAATTCCCCCAGTCTGCTGACTGAGAGAATGACCAACCATTATGGCATGATTCTGTTACCACCCTTGACGTAGTTAAGGCTAAAGAATCACACATTTGCTGTTTTTCATTAGTTGAATCATCAGTCTGGAGAGCCATGTGGTCACCGTCTTCATCTTTTGTATGGTTATTGTTGATTTCACCCATTTGCCTGATCCTGATGGATATCATTTAGCATGTGACTGGGTGCCAACAGGCATTTAAAACCTTTGAGAATACACAAGGCACTAGAGATGTTAATATGATGACTATAAGGAGAACAGTAATAAAGGGTTAGAAAATTCCCTAGAGCAGAGATTCCCAGAGCCATGATTTAATTAGTCAAATAAATCACATGGGTTTCAATGGGTTTTCTTAAGTTATTTACATAGGCACAACATAATGTATTAACAATCACATATCCTCATAAGTACTTAGGACAGGATGAATATGAGGATGTTTTATTTCAAAAGACAGTGTTAGAGGTGAGTTTTCATCTAAATTAGGTCTCTGTATGATGTGAGCAATCCGGTAATTTAATGAGAGGCATTTCTATGTAAATAAAAGAAAAACAAAGGTTAATCATCTGAGCAAATTATAAATTCAGTTTCTGGGTTAAACTGATAAAATCTCTGGATGTCAGGTTTGAAGCATCTTCAGATGGAATGAGGTCAAGCACTGGCAATCAAAGAGATTTTCCTTGTTTGCAGTGTGAATGTCTCTAGTGATCTTTCTGAGTGTCTGCAGGCAACAAGTACAAAGATGTCTTTGTTCACACATTAGCATCATGAGTATTTCATCAACATGGATGCAGAAACTCTCCACAAAATATTGGCACATTTAATCCAAAAAATTATAAAAAGAATTAAAGTAGGACTCATCCCTTGCATGCAAGACTGCTTCAAATTTCAAAAACAACTAAAAATATCCATCACATCACAAACTAAAAAAGAAAAGTCACAAGTTCATGTCAATAGATGCAGAAAAAGTATTTGACAAAATCTCACATCCATTCTTGATTAAAAAACAACAACAACAAAAAAAAAAAACCCTGAATAAACTAGCAATAGATGTGAACGTTCTCAACTTAATAGAGATTATCTACAACCTACAGCTAACATACTTACTGGTAAGAAACTCAAAACTTTCCCACTAAGATCATGTACAAGGCAAGGAAATCTTATCTCATCACTCCTTTCAACATCATACTGGAAATCCTTGCTAATTCAGTAAGGCAAGAAGAAGAAATAAAAAAATAAACAGATTGTGGGGTTCCTGGGTGGCTCAGTCAGTTAAGCTTACAACTTCAGCTCAGGTCATGATCTCACAGTTCATGGGTTCAAGCCCCATGTCTGGCTCTGTGCTGATAGCTCAGAGCCTGGAGCCTGCTTCGGATTCTATTTCTCCCTCTGTCCCTGCACCTGCCCTGCTCGCGCGGGCCCAAGTGCACTCTCTCACTCTCTCTCTCAAAAATAAATAAACATTAAAAAAATCTGTTTAAGCTACTGGTGTCTTTGATCTCAAAAAGGAAGGGGATTTCCTTTTGAAAAATTTTCTTTTTCTTTGTTCTAAGAAAGTTGTTAAATATGCTTAAACCATGCCTTTAAAACTTGTCAGTCTCGGGGCACCTGGGTGGCTCAGTCGGTTGAGCCTTCGACTTGGCTCAGGTCTTGATCTCATGGTTTGTCAGTTTGAGCCCCACGTCGGGCTCTGTGATGACAGCTCAGAGCCTGGAGCCTGCTTTGGATTCTGTCTCCTTCTGTCTCTGCCCCTCCCCCACTTGTGCTCTGTCTCTCTCTCTCAAAAATAAAATAAATGTAAAAAAAATTTTTTTAACGTAAAAAAAGTAAACAGATTGGGAAAAAAAACCCAAAACTATCTCTGTTTGCAGATGAATTTTTTCTCTATGTAGAAAACCAAAAGGAGTGATAAAGAAAAAAAAAAAAAAACAGAACTAGAACTAATAAGCAATTATAGCAAGGTTGCAGGATGAAAACTAAATTTTAACAATCAATTGCTTCCTTATACACCAAAACTGAACAAGTGGAATTATAAATTTAAAAACACAATATAATTTACCACCAAAAAAAGGGAAATACTTAGGTCTAAATCTAACAAAATATATACAAGATCTATAGGAGGAAAACTATAAAAAAATTACTGTAATGAATGAAATCAAAGAATAATTAAAGAAATGGAGAAATATTGCATGTTCATAGATAGGAAGACTCTATATTGACAAGATATCAGGTCTCCCAAATTTGATCTATAGTTTCAATGCAATTCCAAGCAAAATTCCAGCAAGTTATTTTGTGAATATTGAGAAACTGATTCTAAAGTTTATGTGGAGAGGCAAAAGACCCAGAATAGCCAAGACAATATTGAAGGAGAAGAACAAAGTTGAAAGATTGACACTATTTCAAGACTTACCATAAAGCTACAGAAATCAAGACAGTGAGGTATTGGTAAAATAATAGACAAATAGATCAATGAGCATTATAGAGAGCCCAGAAATAGACACCTATGAATACAACCAACTAATCTTTGATAAAAGAACAAAGGCAATACAATGGAGCAAAGATAATCTTCAAGATAAGGTGCCAGAACAACTGGATATCCGCATGCAAAACAAAACAAAACAAAAACAAAGAAAACAAAACCAAAAACCATGACTCTAAAGATGAACCTTACATCCTTCACAAAAATTAACTCAAAATGGAGCATAGACATAAATGTAAAACACAAAACTATAAAACTTCTAGAAGATGACATAGGAGAAAACCCAAATGACTTTGGGTATATGATGCCTTTTTAGAAATATTACCAAAGACATGATGCATGAAAGTAATAATTGATAAGTTGGACTTCATTAAAATTAAAATTTTCGGGGCGCCTTGGTGGCGCAGTCGGTTAAGCGTCCGACTTCAGCCAGGTCACGATCTCGCGGTCCGTGAGTTCGAGCCCCGCGTCGGGCTCTGGGCTGATGGCCCAGAGCCTGGAGCCTGCTTCCGATTCTGTGTCTCCCTCTCTCTCTGACCCTCCCCCGTTCATGCTCTGTCTCTCTCTGTCTCAAAAATAAATAAAAACGTTAAAAAAAAAAATTTAAAAAAAAATTAAAATTTTCTTCTCTGTGAAAGACAATATCAGGAGAATTAGAAAACAAGCTACAGAAGGGGCCAAAATATTTACAAAAGACACCTCTGATAAAAGGACTGTTATCCAAAATACACAAAGAAATCTTAAAACTCAACAAGAACATAAACTCAATTAAAAAATGGGCCCAAAACATTAACAGATATGTCATCAAAGAAGGAATACAGATGGCAAATAAGCATATGAAAAGAAGTCCCACATCAGCTGCCATCAAGGAAATGTAAACTGAAACACCAGTAAGATATTATTGCACACCTAACAGAATAGTCAAAATGCAGAACATGGACAACACCAAATACAGGCAAGGATGTGGTCAATATCAACTCCCATTCACTAGGGGAAATGCAAAATAGTACAGCCAGTTTGGAAGAGGGTTTGGCAATTTCTTATAAAACTAAACATGTTCTTACCCTACAATCTAGTAATTAAACTCTTTGGTATTTACCCAGAAGAGATGAAAACTTCTTTTCCCACAAAAACTTACATGTGGATGTTTACAGACGCTTTATTCATAATTACCCAAACTTGGAAGCAAGTAAGGTGTCTTTCAAATGTAGGTGAATGGATGAATAAACTGCGGTATGCTCAGACTGTGGAATATTATCCAATGTTAAAAAGAAATGAGCTACTAAGCCATAAGAAGACGTGGAGGAAGCTTAAATGCATATTACTAAGTGAAAGAAGCCAATCTGAAAAGCCTTCTTACTGCTTATGATTCTAACTATATGACATTCTGGAATAGGCAAATTATGAACACAATAAAAAGATCAGTGGTTGCCAATGGTGGGTTGGGGGCAGGGAGATATGAATATGCAGAACACAGAGGTATGGTTTTGGGCAGTGAAAATACTCTGTATGGTATTATAAAGGTAGATATATAACATTATACATTTGTCCAAACCTATTATATGCACAATATCAAGAGTGAGTCCTTAGGTAAGCTATGGACTTTGGGTAATTATGATGTGTTTATGTAGGTTCATTGTTGATAAAAACATGTACCATTCTGGTGAGTGATATTGATAACAAGGGAGGATATGCATGTGTGAGGGTAAGAGTATGTGAAAAATCTCTGTACCTTCCTCTCAATTTTTTTTTTTTTTCTTTTTTGGTGAACCTAAAACTTCTGTAAAAACATGAAGTCATTAAAAAATCATAGCATATTGCATAATGAGGATGCTTCTCTGAATACTTAAACTATATTACTTTGGATAAATGGAACATTTCAGAGAACAGAGGAATTTGATAAAAAGAGAATTAACTTTTGTAAGTCTAAACAAAAAATGTTTTTCTCCTTTAAATATTAATCCAAATTCTACTTTTTGCTCCATGTGAAGATTTAACTTTTTCTTTTTTTTCTTTTTTGGTTATTTTGCTTTCTGTGCCAAGGGAAGAAAACGAAGAGAAAACAATTAACACAGAGCCTCTCTCTTTTGACTTCTCTACCTTTCTAGAACACAAAATTGTAAGTTAATTGGGAGGCAGAATTAATGAGAACAGAATAAATGTATTTCAAATAGTTCTCTCAGTGAAAATATCACCTTGAGCATAAGTGTTGTTTTCTATTGTCAAAAGCAATTATTGCAAGCGATAATAATCTTTTGAACCTAATTTTTTCATGCATACTTCTGCCTTTTTTTTCTTATTCATGACCATTTTTAAATTTTACTTTTAAAACACCAGAATGAACTGTATTCAAGTGCTAATATAATTTTGTATAATATAGGTACATCAAGTTATGAAATTATACTACATGTCCCACATTCACTCTGTTCACATGCTTTAGAAAAACCACTTTAAAGTGTTTTGTTGTTGTTGTTGTTTTGAGGCTTACTTTTACTTTTTTATAATATGTTTATTCCCATATAGCTTAGTTTTTTACAAATAAGTCATATCCATTGACACCGTGTTATGAATGATGTTAAATCTATCATTTACACCAGCTCCTTTCCTTTTCATTCTTCTCAAATTGTGTTATGTGTGTATATATATATATATATATATATATACACACACACACACACACTGTATATATAATTGATTTTACATATATGTAAATCTCTGTTTCTTGATCCAACAACTTTAGACACTATTGTATTTTCCACACTGTATGATGAAGAAAGGCAGTATTAGATTTCCCTCCATAACCTTTCCTGTTCTTTCTCACTCTTAAAATCTCTCTCAAATAGATTTGATTTTTTTCTTTTGCCAAGTTTATATTTGTGTGTGTGTGTGTGTGTGTGTGTGTGTGTTTATAACCATGATTTTTGTCTGCTCTTCTTGATTTTAAAATTGAAAACGACTAAGCTACATTTTCAATCTTATGATAATGAAAATATTTTCACAAGACCAGGAAGTGTGAATGAATTCATAGATAAGATATTATCATCTTAAGTCACCAGCTTTCTGGAACTAAAAGGAGAACATTCCAAGCATCAAGACCAAATACAATCCTTTAAATGCTCAGAACTGGGGTGCCTGGGTGGCTCAATTGATTTAGCGTCTGACTTTGGCTCAGGTCACGATCTCATGGTTCACAATTTGAGCCCTGCATTGGGCTCTGTGCTGACAGCTCAGAGCCTGGAGCCTGCTTCAGATTCTGTGTATCCCTCTCTCTCTGCCCCTCCCCAACTCATGCTCTCTCTCTCAAAAATAAATAAACGTTAAAAAAATACTGTAAATAAATAAATAAATTCTCAGAACCAAATCACATTTTCATTGTCTCCTATTTAGACTGTGAGCTTTCTGTCATGTGTTTCTTCACCAAAAACATATACTTGAATACACTTGTCCTTTCTTATCTACAGGTTTTATTATACTATTATTTGTTAAACAATTTATACATGGACATTTCTTCATAAGCCATCTACACAACTGTGATTTGGATTTCTTTCCTTTAGATTTTTTGCTGTTTTTGTTCTTTTCCTTGTTCCCTGGATTTACCCTACTTGTTCTAGAATTTTCTGACCTCTTCCTTAGTGGATTCCTTTTTAGTTTGGTTTTGCTGTGAGCTAACAATTACATAGTTCCTTTTATTTTTGTTTTTCCAGTAAGAATAAAGGGAGATAACATTTCTGTTAATTCTGAGTGTCTGACAATGTGTTTATTTTGCTCTTGCAATTTGAGGCTCTTGCAATTTTAAGGCTTTCACCCTTTGACTTCTTTTTAATTTTTGTTGTTGGTGGTGTTGTTTATTTATTTATTTATTTATTTATTTATTTATTTGAGAGACAGAGAGAGAGAAATCTGAAGCAGATTTCTGAAGCAGGCTCCAGGATCTGAGCTGTCAGCATAGAGCCTGGTGCCAGGGTCAAACCCATGAACTATGAGATTGTGACCTGAGCCAAAGTCAGACATGTAACCAACTGAGCCACCCAGGTGCCCCTCGCCCCTTGACTTCTAATTCCTGTCCAATGTCATTCTGATCCTGTTTCTTTCTAGATAATTGGCTTTCTAACTTTGGAATATATATATTTCTTATTTTTATACTACGTATTATCTTCTGAAAAATTTTCATGACATGTCTGGATATGTATATACAAATTCATCATTGTTGGCCCTCAGAGTCTTTTCTCAATTTCGGGAAATTTTATTTTCTCATTTCCTCAATTATTTTTCCCAGTTCACATAATCTTTTTCTAGAATTTATTTTGAAAAATGTTGATGTTATTTGGGTAATTCTCTCAACTTTTTTTTTCTTTCTTAAAATGTTTTAAAAAATTCTTTCAATTGCAGTTAACATAAAACCTACCATTTAAACCATTTTTATGTGTACAGTTCTGTGGCATTAAGAACATTCACACTGTGCAGCCATCACCACCATCCACATCCAGAACTTCTTCATCTTCCCAAACTGAAACTCCACATCCATTAAATAATAACCCTCCATTGCCCACCTGCTGCCAGGCCCTGGCAACCACCATTCTAATTTCCATCTCCATGAATTTCACTATTCTAAGTATTAGTGAATTTGAATGTATCTAATAACATGGCCACAACACATTAAAACAATCCTCATTTTGCATGGCTTTCATATGCACAAATTTCAGTTACCATAGTTTAATTAAATAACACCATATTCCCAACATTGCAGTTCAAATTTCGGTTACCATGGCATATTAACTGTGAATAATTACATAAAGTACAAACTTTGCTTCTATAGCTCTTTAGTCCACAAATCACTACTTAAATAACAAATGCACATGATGATCAGTGACAAATCATATCACTTCTTGGAAAGTCTGTCTGCGATTGGTCATTGTGCATCTGTTTTTCAGTTTGTGTACAGAAAGCAAAGTGTGCAGTGTATTGCCTCCTTGTCCCCAAGTGATAAACCCAAGTGACGTTTTACAAAAATACATAATTAAAGGAAGAAATTGACCCACAAGGAAAAGGAGAGCAAAGAAATATAAAGTAATAAAGACTGGAAGTGATATAAGAATGGAATGTAAACAATGGCAACAAAATGGCAACAAAAATTCCCATTAACAGAACCCTCAAAAATATTTAGAGATATTGAAAGTGCAAAGGATAAAATGTTAGAAACTCGTCTAAGCTTAGAAAGGAGTATGATAATTCACCAAGACATAGATAAGATGTTTATTCTATATCACAAAACATACAGTGAAAAGAAGAAGGAAAACAGTGTTCACATCTCAATGTACTCCTAAATCATTTTCTTACAAAGATATAAAACTTTAATTAATCAATCAATGTTTTTAATGTTTTAAATTACACTGTACTACAGAAACATGAATGTTGCTTTTATGTCCATCCCCTTATACAGTTATAATTTACAATAAGAGTTTTAATTAATGTTTTGACCAAATTTTCTAAAAGTCACAGAACAATCATCATTTATGATTATTAAAATCATTTTGTGTTATTCAGCTTTCATGAATGCTTTTGTGAACCTGTATTATCATAAAAAGGGAGGGGTGCCACAAATACAAAATCAACATAATTAAAAGGGAAATCAGAAAAAAGTCACAATATCAGTGGGAGATTTTAGAATTTTACTCAGTAACAAATAGAACAAGACAACAAAATTAGGAAATATATAGATTTGAACTACTTATAGATATTAACAAACTGAACCTCATTGATTGGCAGATGTCTATCTATCTATCTATCTATCTATCCATCCTCTTTCCAACCTGAAGAATAGCACTCTATTCAAGCACTCTATTCGAGTTTGCATAGAACATCTACCAAAAGTGACTAAATGATGGCCCATATAGCAATTCTCAATATATTTCAGATAATTTAAATGGTTTGGAGTATGATCTCTAGATAGAATCGAATTCAACTAGCAATGGATAAGAAAAAGATGAAAAGGAAATCTTCAATTTTGGACACTTGAGCAATATACTTTTAGGGTTAAATAATAGCAAACTGAGTATCCCAAGAAGAATTAGAAAAAACTTTGAACTCTTTATCAAGGGAAATCCTACATATTGAAATGAGTGACATGCAGCTAAAGTCACGCTCAGAAGAAAATGTAAATCCGTATAAAGATTTATTTCAAAAGCTACATTTCAATAGAAGGTAGACTGAAAAATAAGTGCCCATTTCAAAACTTTAGAAGAAGGTTATCAAATTAAATACAAACACAGCAGAAGAAAACAAATAATAAAAATCAGGGCAGAATTTAATGGAAATGAAAATGAATATACTGTATATGAGAAAAAGTCAGCAAAGAAAAAATAGTAGTCCTTTAAAAACTCCAATGTAAAACTCATGTCAAGTGCAATCAAGAGAAAAAAAAAGAGAGGGGTGCTTGAGTGGCTCGGTTTGTTGAGCTACCAGCTCTTAATTTCAGCTCAGGTCATGATCTCACTGTTTGTGGGATCAAGCTCCATGTTGGGCTCTCCACTGGCAGTACAGAGCCTTCTTCTCTCTCTCCTCTCTCTCTGCCTCTCCCCATGCTGGCACACACGTGTGTGCACACACACACACTCCCTCTCTCTTTCTCTCTCTTTCTCTCAAAATAAATAAATAAACATTTAAAAAAAGAGAGAAAAAGCACAAATAACCAATATCAGAAACAAATGGAGATATCACTATAGATTCTACAAATATTAAAAAATCAAACAAAATGATATTACAAATTAGGCCAGTAAATCTAAAATTTTAAATTAAACGGACACAACTTAACCAATTTTGTTATAATAAATAAAACACTAAAAATCTGTGTAAGACTATATCTGTGGGGAATAAGGTTAGGAATTCCCTGAGCCTGCACTGATGCCTTAACAGGGTATGAAGAATTAGAAAGTCATAGGATGCTCACACCCAAGTTGGGGTAAACAAGATAAGGTAAATAGGTATAGGGAGGGTGGGGCAAAGGCCCCAATATAGACAATACAGAACAAAGGTATATGAGGTAAACAAGATTAGGTATTCAGTGCGGATACACCCCTCAATTTAGTACAATAGCAGAAAGCTGCTTTCACTGGAAAGAAGGAGCAAATTAGGTAAACAGGTAAATAGGGCTATAGACTGCTGAGGGAAGAGGTTGCCCAGAGTGGAGTTAATTAGCAAAAGAAAGGTGCCTTGTTGACCCTGAGGTAGCCTGCTCTGTCTTTCTTTTCCCCTAGGCCAGTTTAGGTAAACAGAGGTGGTGCCTCAGGTCTGCTGTAAACAACCTTCCACCAGGGGCCAGGATTTTTGTTTTGTATTAACCCAAACCCCTAACTCCACATATCTTCAAAACCCCCTTTCCCTCACATCCATGAGTTAATGTTCACAGTTCTGTTGTCTCTTTGTGCACGTCCATCACCATGTTTGTAATCCTTCTGATCCTAATAAAAACAGAGCAAGGAGCCTTAATCGGGGCTCTTGTCTTCTCCCAGACATTAGCCATCTCTCACATTTTAATCCTGCCTGCAGCTTTCTTGCTGGACAAGAAAGAACTCCAGACCCAGAGTCTAGGACATATATGCACTTTAAAAACTTCATCTATATTTAGAAATTTTCTCAAAAAGAAAATTCAAGGCTTATATGGCTTCACTGAATTTCACATCATGATAGATAAAATACTGGGTTGCCTGGGTGGGTCAGTTGGTTAAGCGATTGACTCTTGATTTCAGCTCAGGTCATGATTTCACGGTCCTGAGATCAAGCCCTGCTTTGAGCCCAAGGTTCCCATGTGGGCTCCATGCTGAGCATAGAGCCTGCTTAAGATACCTTCTCTCCCTCTCCTCCTGCCCCTCCCCCACTTGCATGCACGTGCGCACTCTTTCTTTTTTAAAAAAAGGTATTATACGGGGGCCAGGGGCGGGGGGTGGGGGGTGGGGGGGGTGGTGTGCATCTGGGTGGCTCAGTCGGTTGAGCCTCCAACTTCAGCATAGGTCATGATCCAGTTTGTAAGGGTTAAATAGTAGTGTAGGGCTAATCTGTAGCCTTGAGAAACAACAGCTTTGTTTTAACACTGTAGGTTAAGGGATAACAGCCTTGTCCTATCAATCAAGGGAACAAAAGTTCAAGGAAAATCAACTGGATTAGTGTTTGATTGGATTGGGGCAAGGGCATGTCTGAACTGTTTCCACCCGCATCTGGGAACTATTTCTTTGTTCTGTACCCAGGTGACGATAAGACGATGTGGTCAGCTATAAAAACTCTGTACCTCGGCTGTTGGAGGCCGCACTCTGGTCAAGAGTGTCAGTCCCAATTGGTCAGCCTTGCCTCCCATTGCAATAAACTTTGTTGTGACTGTCACTGGTGCCTGTAGCATTCTGTTTCAGGAGTCATGTGGATGCAACAGGTTTGTAAGTTCGAGCCCTGCCTCAAGATCTGTGCTGACAGCTCAGAGCCTGGAGCCTGCTTCAAATTGTCTCTCTCTCTCTGGCCCCCCCCCCCTCACTCACACTGTCTCTCTCTCCTTCAAAAATAAATAAACATTAAAAAAAAAAGATACAATACCAAATTAATTCCCACTCTGTCAGTGAACAAAAAAATAGTAAATATTTGCTAATTTCTTTTATGAATTCAATATAGTATTGATAATAAAGCCTGACAGTTGTATAACAAAAAAGTAAAATTAAATACCAATTTATCTATTAACCATAGAAACAAAAACCCATTACAAGTCAAATCTAGTATATACAAAGAAATAGTTTGATTCCAAGACTAATTTAATATATCAATCAACACACCTCATCACATTCACAGAATAAAGGAGAAAGATCAGTTACTTCAGAAAAATCATCTGATAAAAGTAAACATAAATGTAAACAAAATTGACAGAAATAATTTACTCAGAATAAAATTTTAACAAACTGAAGATAGAAGAGAAGGTCTTTAAAATGATGAAAACTATCTACAAATAAAACACAATATTAAATATTGATTAGGAAATGAGAAAAGAGACAATGATGCTTGCTGTCACTACTTCTATTTAATATACTGGAAATTTTAATTTTATTAACGTTTACCATTTTATTGTAAAATGTATTTTTAATGCAAAAAGGTAAGAAAAGAAATTCATGGTATAAGGACTGAAAAAGAAATAATAAAAAAACATTATTTGCAGGTAATATAATCATGTACAGATATAAAATAAAGAAAAATCTAGAAGAAAGTATTAGTATTTTTAACAATATTACTATATTCAAGTTGTCACGGCCGGCGTGACAAACACCGAGGTCAGGGTCCTGAGGGTAAGGGAATGCAAGAAAAAAAGAGAGAAGAGAGTTTGGGAACAGGAGGGTCCCCTGGGCTGATGGCCCAAGTGACGGCTTTATTGTTGCTGTACACAATCTTTTATAACCAGACTCTTATGGGTTAGGTCATTCTAAGAATAAACAGGTTTCACATAATTGCTACCAACCAAAACATTTAGTTCTGTGTTTCTTGTGCATTTTCTAGACGGGTCACAAGACCTTGTTGATAAGATTGCTAGCAAAACACAATTCCCATGTTTGTTTCTATCTGACTTGGGGTAGAAAAAGGGAGGTAGCATTACTGCCAACACCTGCAGACCACAGTCTTCAGGAATTAACTTTCTCAGCCTTGACAAGGCTTTCGTATGCCCTTGAAAGTGGGGGAATGGGAGGGGGAACCACCGGGTTGGCTTGAGTCAACAGGGAACGTTGCTCGACCCGGTCTCAGCCTGGCACCGGGGCCTGGCCCCCAACACAAGTAATTAGAATATAAAATTTAAAGCTTAATACAATTTTAAGTAGCGTCAAAGATTTAAAAAATCTTTTTTTTAATGTTTAAATGTTCAAATGTTTACATTCACTACGTGAAGAATTACAAAACATTATTGAGAGAAATTAAAGAACACATAAAGAAATGGAAGGATATAGTAATTTATGAACTGGACAATTTAATGTTATAAAAATGAAACTTATCTCCAAATTGATTTATACTTAATATAATATTAGTCACAATTCCAGCAAGATCTTGTTGCTATTTGATTAATTTTTCTTCACCATTGTATAAGACAATAAACTAATATAATATTTAAATGCAAAATTTTAAGAATAGTCAGGAAATTTTGGAAGAAAAATTGGATGGAAGAAAATCTCTATAATATGTATAACCAAAAGTGGACTATTATCCAGAATACTAAAAACAAAAAGCTACAGGGGCTCCTGGGTGGCTCAGTTGGTTATGTGTCTGACTTCAGCCCAGGTCACAATCTCAAGGTTTGTGAGTTCAAGCCCCGAGGCGGGCTTTGTGATGACAGCTCAGAGTCTGGAGCCTGTTTTAGATTCTGTGTCTCCATCTCTCTCTGTCCCTCCCCTGCTTTCATGCACGTGTGCACTCTCTCTTTTTTAAAAAAATATATAATACGGGGGGTGCCTGGGTGGCTCAGTTGTTTGAGCCTCTGACTTCGGCTCAGGTCATGATCCGGTTTGTGAGTTCGAGCCCCACCTCGGGATCTGTGCTGACAGTTCAGCCCTAGAGCCTGCTTCAGATTCTGTGTGTGTGTGTGTGTGTGTGTGTGTGTGTGTGTGTGTGTCTGCCCCTCCCCCACTCACAGTCTGTGTCTCTCTCCTTCAAAAATAAACATTAATTTTTTTTTAATTAAAAGAAATAAAAAGCTACAACTTTATAGGACAATCCCATAGGAAGGTAAGCAAAATATTTGAACAGGAGTCCCACACAAGAATATATCCAAATGGACAAGAGTCAAATGAAAAGGTGCTCAATCTCATTAGTTATCAAGAAAATACAAATTAAAACCACATTGAGATATTACTAAACACATCTCACAATGGCTAAAATGGAAAAGATTGACAATTTAACATTGACAAAGACCTGGATTTACCAGAGTCTCGAATCATCCTGGAGAGGTTAAATTGGTAAAACCATTTTAGAAAATAGTTTGGTAGTTTTTACTAAGTTGATGGCATTCAGTCATTATAACCCAGCAATCCTAGCAAAATGACCCAAAAGTATACACATATATAATATTATTAATAGTAGCTTTGTTTATAATAGCCAGTTGCTAAAAACAACTGAAATCTACTAGTGCAAATAATTGAAGTGCTCATCAACTGTAAGATGCATAAATAAACTACTATAGTATAAGAATTAGAACATTATATAGCAAGAAAAATGAATTAGCTATTACTATATTAAAAATAATGTAAAAAAAATTGTGTGCTTTCCTTCAAGTTCAAAACCAGAGGGTGCATATAAGGGTGTGGGGTTAGTTACTGGAAGTTAGCATAAGGGATGTTGCTGGAGTGTTGCAATTATTCTATTTTTTACCTGCATCATGGTTATATGAGTATATTTATTTTGCTGTAAGTTTTTTGAGTTGTATACTTAAGATTAGTGCACTTTTTTATGTTTATGTTACATTCAGACTAGTATTAACTGGCAGGTTAAACCTACCTCTCCACATCTCCAGTCTACTAGAATGAAAACTCATGAGGAAATTTATAAAATTCATGAAGATATTAAGAATAAGTTAAGCAAAATCATAATATACATTAGAGTTAGGTGCATAGAATTGTAATACCTATTTTATAATATTCTGTTGTTATGCTATCTCTCCTATTATCACAACTTGTATTAATGCATATTAATTTTTCCTTTTTTTCTCTCATTTTGAGAGATTCTTATTAAGGAAGGAAGGTAAATATAAGTATTTACCTCCATTTAGGACACCAGTTACAACCACAATTCTCCTCTAACTCTGCATGTCATTTATATTGAGACTAAATCTGAATGACTTCCTATTACTTAATGAATGCAATCTTGCCATCTAAACTATATCTGTGTCTAATTTAACAACATTGCTTTTTTTTTTTTTCTTTAACTTTGAAAATTTGGTAAGCTCCCTCCTGTTCTGGACTTTCATGCTAGAACACGTGCTATTCTCTATCTGGAATGTTCCCCACTCCCTCTCTGACCACCTGGGTACTTGTCAGCTTGCAGGTTTCAACGTACATTTAACTTTTCTGTAATAGGATCTCTTTGTGTCCACATATCCTTAGAGAAAAGTTTCATATTAACGTGCACTCTCTTAAGCACTCCTTAAACGAAGACTAAGTTCTATTAATGATTTCCACAAACACAGGGAAAAGCAAAATGCCATGCTTTTAGTAGATGCTCAAATATTTATTGAATAAATGAATGTTAAGGAAGGATACCAATTGAGACAGTATTTAGATTAAGTAATAAAAACCAATGAATTGTGACTTAAATAAGAGTTTACCATTGTCACATAAAAGAGTCTGGGGGTAAGCTGTGCTGTCAGTGGCTCAGTGTCTCAGCAATGCTCTCAGGGGTTTAGGTTTTTACTCTCTTTCCTCTCTACCATCCTATGCCTTATGGATTTTATTCCGCATGTATGCCCCTTTATATGAGATTTCAATAGGATGATGTCTGGCTACCACAGACCCAGACATCATTCTATTTCCACACCTGGATGGAGGGTGTATATAACTAGGAAGAAAAAGATTTTCTAGAAACTCCTGGTAAATGTCATTGTCTAGAACTGTGTCATATTTTGACCGGTGGCTACAAAAGAGGATGAGAAACTCAGTATATCACCGTTCATACTGTTTAGTGAGAGATGGACAAGAGATATAAGAACTGGGAATGACAACAAACCTTGTATTCTACCAAAGTCCAAACATAGATTTCCATATATCCATGTGGGCATATAGTAGAATTTTAAGTACTTGTTGGTGGACTGATGGATTTTCAGCTTGTATATGAATATATACTCAAAATAGCATCAAACCTGCTAAATTTCCCTAAAGACAAGATCATCACCGGACAATATTCCAATCTTTTTCATATTCAGTCATGAATATGTCTGAAATAATAAACCATGCAAAAAGGATAACAAGTTTCTCTGAAAATAAAATAAAGGACAAAAGAGTAAAAGCACAGTATAGCAAATACATTACATGATTTCTGTCTGGCTTTCATCAAACTTGATAATTCCTTTTTGCTCTGGCACATGTATCATTCATTTTTCATTCTGCACAGACAAATTGAGCTATGGGACATTAGATAACAGCTATAATTTTAAATCATCTCACAGTTCACAACCTCAAGGGGTAATGTTATGACAGAATCAAATTAATCTAACTGATTTTTTTTAAATAATAAAACAATTCACTCTTACCTTTGTCTATTGTCTTTGTCATATACCCTTTGATACTGACAATATCCAGACACCAGAAATGTAGTCTTACATGGAGTTATGTCTATCATTGTGGAATTCAAGGTTAGACAAATCATTAAATAATTTGAGAAATTTCTGAATATTATGCCACAGGAATCCAATATGATTTCTTTTGACATTGGAAGACCTAATTCACTTAGAATAATTGTAACTAATGCATTAGTTTAATAATTCAAAATTACACTATTGAATGACTCACTAATTTTAGCCTTCTCATCATCACTTTTCCATAAAAATGGAGTATCAAAAAAATCAAGTTTTTGTATAGAATAAATTCACCACATAGATAGTTCTAGATTGTTAATGAGTAGTGACCTTGCCTACCTGAGCAGATATGACTATCTTTTCAACACACGAACAGTAAATCAAGGGAAAACAATGAAAATAGGTTTTTTAACTTTCCTCATTCTTTATGCAAGGCTTATTGAAGAAAAAATATATTTTGGTATACAGTCAATAAACAAAAAATCCATAATCCCACCAGTGGCAGGTAGGCAATCACAGATTGTGCTTTGTCACGAACATAATGCATTGAGTCCTTCCAAAGCCATTTTCTTGTTCTGGATCTCTAACTATGTGTGATTAGATATAATTATGGAGTAGTTGTGTTTCTGTCTTTCTCCATTTATGGTCACAGAAAAAAAGCTGTTGACGTTGCTGTTCTGTGAAATTGCTTATGATCAGCAGAAGGACACGGCAGCTTAGTGGTGAGTGCCAGGCCAGCTTCCACTGTCATGGAAGCCCCCATTGTGGAGGTTGTCCGCCTCACTCCTTCAATCTCCATATTTCAGCTGTACTGAAATTCTTGCTGGCCTTTCTAGCATCAAGAGTTTATTTGATACCATCACCTCTGTCCTTGCTGCCATGCCCGCTGTGGATACAGACCCTCAGACCTTCACATGATTGCTGTCTCCCTACTCAATCTCAAGCAAATACCACTTCTTCAGAGATACTTTCAATGACTACCTTAGCTAAAGCAGCCCCCTCCTTAACCATTTTTAACTCAATACCACAGCGTATCTTCTCCATTACTCTTAATTCAGAATGTAGCCCTTTCCTTTTTTAAAATAAACATTGTGGGGTGCCTGGGTGGCTCAGTTATTTAAGCGTCCAACTCTTGATTTTGGCTCAGATCATGATCTCACGGTTTGTGGGTTTGAGCCCCACATCGGGCTCATGCTGCCAGTGCAGAGCCTGCTTGGAATTCTCTATCTCTCCCTCTCCATCTGCTCCACCTCCCATAAGTACCCTTGAGCTCTCTCTCACTTTCTCTAAAAAAAAAAAAAAACAAAAAAAAAAAAACATAGGGGAAAAACCAAGATGGCAAAACAGCGTGGAAGTTTTCTGTGTGTCTCGCATCCATGAAATACAGCCAGACCAACAGTCAACCAGCCTGCACACCTAGAAAACTGATCTGAGGATTAACACAATAATTTGCATATCCCGAACCACAGAATTCAGCAAGTACGCAGCACAGCGTAGAGAGGGGAACTGGAGGAGAGAGAAGCCGTGGAGGGCAGGGAGCTGCTTTGGTGGGGGGAGAGAGGATGGAGATGGGGCGTGGGCAGGGGGAGAATTTGGGAAAAGCACCCCCCAAAAGCAGCTGGAGAGAAAGTGGAAAAGTGGAAACAGCCACAGGGACTGAACTAAAGAGGGAGAAAGGAGAAAGGACAGGGTTTAAATTCCATTAAGACTATAAACAGAGGGAGCGCAGAGTCTGAAACTCCGCAGCTCAATACCTGGTGGTGCTCTGGTGGGAAAGGCGAGTCCCCAGGAGCAGAGTGGAGTCCGGAGTTCTTCAGGCTACACGGGGAGTCAGTTCTCCTGATGGAAGGACACCTGGTAGATGCTGTGTGGGTCCCCCAAAGGCACGGCCCCAGTGGACCCGGAAAACAACCACATTTGCTGGTGCTAGAATAAGGTTGTTAAGGGTGAAGGCTGGTGCCAGATGTGTGTTGTGATTTTCCATAGTCCCTGAAACGCTGCTGCTACACTATTTTGCAAACCTTTCCGGGGTGGGCTGGCACCTGGCTACAGTCTCTGGGCATCAGCAGCAGCACAGGTCCAGCAAACGTTCCTGCGTGTGGCCGGCACCGGCCATTGCATGGTGAGACCCTCTGCAGAGGGGCAGAACCAGTCAAAGCCACAGTCCCTCAGAACTAAGGGGTCAGGAAAAAGAGCTGCATCTGAAACAAAACTCAGGAGGGAGGTGCTGCCTGGGGCTTGGTCACAGGCTGTGTAAAAGCTGGGTGTGGACGGAAGCTGAAGACAAAGGACGGGTGTACAATTGCTGATGGGGGAGAGCAGAGTTCCGATACTAGAGACTGGGTAGGTGGGTGACGCCATTTTCACCGCTCCCGTGCATGCGCATAGGCACCTACAAGCTCCACAACAATCCACCCTGGTCAGCTAAGCAGTGCCATATAGTGGAGAACAGAGCCATTACACTAAGCCTTGCCCAACTGGGCCAACTTTGCTCTTCAAGAACAGAAGTTTCTCCGCCTGCTTAGTTTATGGACCATAAAGTGCTTCATAGTTTGACTTCTAGGGGAAAACGAAGTAATTTCAGTAGTATTTCAGTCTGTTCACCAGGCCATCTATTCAATTTTCTTTATCTTTTTTTTCTTTCTTTTTTCTCTTTTTCGTTTCTTTTCTTTTTCTTGAATAAAGAAAGAGAAAAATTCATTTTTATTTTCAATTCTTATTAAAAATACTTTAATTTTTTCTACTATACTTTTTATGTTTGTGTAAATTTTCTCAAATTCTATTTTACTTCCATCATTTCATTTTAGTCGACTTCAGTGTATTCATTTTTTCAAATTTCCAAACGATTTCCTTTGTTTTTTCTTTCCTTTTTTTCCCTATAATCTATCAAGCCCCTTTGAACACCCAGACCAAAACACACCTAGGATCTAGCATCATTTATTCAATTTTTTGTGTATACGTGTGAGTTTTTAATTTTTTAATTTTAATATTTTTCTAATTTTAATTTTTTTTACCTCAATTCCTTCTCTCTTCAAAATGATGAAATGAAGGAATTCACCCCAAAAGAAAGAGCAGGAAGAAACAACAGCCAGGGACTTAACCAAAACACATACTAGCAATGTCTGAACCAGAATTTAGAATCATGATAATAACAATACTAGCTGGAGTCAAAAATAGACTAGAATCCCTTTCTACAGAGATAAAAGAAGTAAAAGCTAGACAGGATGAAATAAAAAATGCTATAACTGAGCTGCAATCTCAAATGGAGGCCGCAGCGGCAAGGATGGATGAGGCAGAACAAAGAATCAATGATACAGGACAAACGTATGACGAATAATAAAGCATAAAAAAAAGAGGGAGATTAAGGCAAAAGAGCACGATTCAACAATTAGAGAAATCAGTGACTCAATAAAAAGGCACAACATCAGAATCATAGGGGTCCCAGAAGAGGAAGAGAGAGAAATAGTAGTAGAAGGGTTATGTGAGCAAATCACAACAGAAAACTTTCCTAACCTGGGGAAAGACTCAGACATCAAAATTCAGGAAGCACAGAGGACTCCCATTAGAATCAACAAAAACCAACCATCAACAAGGCATATCATAGTCAAATTCACAACATACTCAGGCAAGGAGAGAATCATGGAAGCAGCAAGGGAAAAAAGTCCTTAACCTACAAGGGAAGACAGATCAGGCTTGTAGCAGACCAATCCACAGAAACCTGGCAGGCCAGAAAGGAGTGGCAGGATATATTTGGTGTGCTGAATCAGAAAAATATGCAGCCAAGAATTCTTTATCCAGAAAGTCTGTCATTCAAAATAGAAGGAGAGATAAAGAGTTACCCAGACAAACAAAAATTAAAGGAATTTGTGACAACTAAACCAGCCCTGAAAGAAATTTTAAGGGGGATTCTCTGAGGGGAGAAAAGATGAAAAAAAAAAAAAAAAAGACTAAAAGCAACAAAGACTAGAAAGGACCAGAGAACACCACCAGAAACTCCAAGTCTACAAAAAACATAATGACAATCAATTCATATCTTTCAGTACTCACTCTAAACGTCAATGGGCTCAATGCTCCAATAAAAAGACAGGGTAACAGAATGGATAAGAAAACAAGATCCACCTATGTGCTGTTTACAAGAGACCCACTTTAGACCTAAAGACACCTTCAGATTGAAAGTAAGGGGATGGAGAACCATAGATCATGCTAATGGTCACCAAAAGAAAGCCAGAGTAGCCATACTTAAATCAGACAATCTAGACTTTAAAATAAAGACTGTATCAAGAGATGCAGAAGGGCATTATATCATAATCAAGGGTCTATCCACCAAGAAGACCTAACAATTGTAAACATTTATGCACCAAATGTCGAGGCAACCAAATATATAAATCAATTAATAACAAACATAAAGAAACTCATTGATAGTAATACCATAACAGTAGGAGACTTCAACACCCCACTCACAGCAGTGGACAGACCATTGAAACAGAATATCAACAAGGAAACAATGGCTTTGAATGCACACACTGCACCAGATGGACATAACAGATGTATTCAGAACATTTCATCCTAAAGCAGTGGAATATACATTCTTCACCGGGGCATATGGAACGTTCTCCTGAATAGACCACATACTAGGACACAAATCAGCCCTCAAAAAGTACAATAAGATTGAGATCATACTGTACATATTTCCACCACAACACTATGAAACTTGAAATCAACCACAAGAAAAAATTTAGAAAGGTAACAAATACTTGGAGACTAGAGAACATCCTACTAAAGAGAAAATCCTACTAAACAAGAAGTTAAAGAGGAAATTAAAAAGTTCACAGAAGCCAATGAAAATGATAACACCACAACCCACAACCTCTGACACGCAGGAAAAGCAGTCATAAGAGGAAAGTATATAGCAATCCAGGCCTTCCTAATGAAAGAAGAAAGATCTCAGATACATAACCTAACCTTATGCCTTAAAAGGCTGGAAAAAGAACAGCAAATAAAACCCCAAACCAGAAGAAGACAGGAAATAAAGATTAGAACAGAAATTAATGCTATTGAAACCAAAAAAAAACAACAACAACAAAAAAAAAAACCAGTAGAACAGATCAATGAAACCAGAAGCTGGTTCTTTGAAAGAATTAACAAAATTGATAAACCACTAAACAGTATCATCAAAAAGAAATAGGAAAGGACCCAAATAAATAAAATCAAGAATGAAAGAGGAGAGATCACAACCAACACAGCAGAAATAAAAACAATAATAAGAGAATATTATGAGCAATTATATGCCAATAAAATGGTCCATCTGGAAGAAATGGACAAATTCCTAGAAGAATATACACTACCAAAACTGAAACAGGAAAAAATAGAAAATTTGAACAGACCCATAACCAGTAAAGAAATCGAATTAGCAATCAAAAATCTGCCAAAAAACAAGAGTCCAGGGCCAGATGGCTTTCCAGGGGAATTTTACCAAACATTTAAGGAAGAGTTAACACCTATTCCCTTGAAGCTGTTCCAAAAAATAGAAATGGAAGGAAAACTTCCAAACTCTTTCTAGGAAGCCAGCATTACCTTGATTCCAAAACCAGACAGAGACCCCACTAAAAAGAACTGTAGATCAATTTCCCTGATGAACATGGATGCAAAAATCCTCAACAAGATATTAACCAACTGTATCCAACAATACATTAAAAAATTACTCACCACAACCAAGCAGGATTTCTACCTGGGATGCAGGGCTGGTTAAATATCTGCAAAACAATTCACGTGATTCATCACATCAATAAAAGAAAGGACAAGAACCATATGATCCTCTCAATAGATGCAGAGAAGGCATTTGACAAAATACAGCATCCTTTCTTGATCAAAACCCACAATAAAGTAGGGATAGAAGGATCATACCTCAAGATCACAAAAGCCATGTATGAAAGATCCAATGCTAATATCATCCTCAATGGGGAAAAACTGAGAGCTTTCCCCCTAAGGTCAGGAACAAGACAGGGATGTCCACTCTTGCCACTGTTATTCAACATAGTATTGGAAGTCTTAGCCTCTGCAATCAGACAACACAAAGAAATAAAAGGCATCCAAATCGGCCAGGAGAAGGTCAAATTTTCACTCTTTGCAGAGACACGATACTCTATGGAAAACCCAAAAGATTCCACCAATAACTGCTAGAATTGATTCATGAATTCAGCAAAGTGGCAGGATATAAAATCAACACTCAGAAATCAGTTGCATTCCTGTACACCAACAATGATGCACAGAAAGAGAAACCAAGGAATTGATCCCATTTACAATTGCACCAAACCCCATAAAATACCTAAGAATAGATCTAACCAAAGAGGTGAAAAATCTATACACTGAAGACTATAGAAAGCTCATGGAATAAATTGAAGAAAACACAAAAAGATGGAAAAAGATTCCATGCTCCTGGATGGGAAGAACAAATATTGTTATAAGGTCGATACTACCCAAAGCAATCTACATAGTCAATGCAATACCTATCAAAATAACACCAGCATTCTTCACAAGGCTAGAACAAATAATCCTAAAATTTGTATGGAACCAGAAAAGACCCCGAATAGCCAAGGCAATCTTGAAAAAGAAAACCAAAGAAGGAAGCATCACAATCCCGGACTAAAGGTATACTACAAAGCTGTAATTATCAAGATAGTATGGCAGACACTCAGATCAATAGAACAGAATAGAGAACCCAGAAATGGACCCACAAACGTATGGCCAACTAATCTTTGACAAAGCAGGAAAGAATATCCAAAGGAATAAAGACAGTCTCTTCAGCAAGTGGTGCTGGGAAAACGACAGCGGCATGCAAAAGAATGAACCTGAACCACTTTCTTACACCATACACAAAAATAAACTCAAAAGGGATGAAAGATTTGAATGTAAAACAGGAAGCCATCAAAATCCTCAAGGAGAAAGCAGGCAAAAACCTCTTTGATCTTGGCCACAGCGACTTCTTACTCAACACGTCTCTGGAGGCAAGGGAAACCAAACTAAACATGAACTATTGGGACCTCATCAAAATAAAAACCTTCTGCACAGCGAAGGAAACAATCAGCAAAACTAAAAGGTAACCAACAGAATTGTCGGAGAAGGTATTTGCAAATGACAAATCAGATAAAGGGTTAGTATCCAAACTCTATAAAGAACTTATCAAAGTCAACACCCAAAAAACAAATAATCCAGTGAAGAAATGGGCAAAAGACATGAATAGACACTTCTCCAAAGAAGACATCCAGATGGCCAAACAACACATGAAATACAAATCAAAACCACAATGAGAAGCCACCTCAGACCTATCAGAATGGCTAACATCAACAGCTCAGGCAACAACAGATATTGGCAGGATGCGGAGAAAGAGGATCTCTTTTGCACTGCTGGTGGGAATGCAATCTGGTGCAGCCACTCTGGAAAATAGCTTGGAGGTTCCTCAAAAAACTAAAAATAGGGGGTCCCTGGGTGGCTCATTCAGTTAAGCGTCTGACTTTGCCCCAGGTGCTGAAAGCTCAGAGCCTGGAGCCTGCTTCGGATTCTGTGTCTCCCTTTCTCTTTCTGCCCCTCCCCTGCTCATACTCTGTCCCTCTTTCTCTCAAAAAAAAATAAACATTAAAAAACATTTAAATAAAAAACCTAAAAATAGAACTACCGTAGGACCCAGCAACTGCACTACTAGGCATTTATCCAAGGGATACAGGTATGCTGTTCCAAGGGGAACATGCACCCCAATGTTTATAGCAGCACTATCAACAATAGCCAAAGTACGGAAAGAGCCCAAATGTCCATCGATGGATGAATGGATAAAGAAGATGTGGTGTATATATATATATATATATATATATATATATATATATTTATATTTATACACACACACACACACACACACACACACACAATGCAGTATTACTCGGCAGTCAAAAAGAATGAAATCTTGCCATTTGCAACTATGTGGATGGAACTAGAGGGTATTATGCTAAGTGAAATTGGCCAGTCAGAGAAAGACAAACATTATATGACTTTGCTCATTTGAGGACTCACTCATATGAGACACAGAACAGATGAACATAAGGGAAGGGAAGCAAAAATAATATAAAAACAGGGAGGGGAACTAAACAGAAGAGACTCTTAAATATGGAGAACAAACAGAGGGTTACTGGAGGGGTTGTGGGGGGGGGATGGGATAAATGGGTAATGAGCATTAAGGAATCTACTCCTGAAATCACTGTTGCACTGTATGCTATATAATCACTATATGCTAACTAGTTTGGATGTAAATTTAAAAAATAAAAATAAAATTAAAAAAATAAAACATAAAACATAAAACATAAAACAATAAGACAATAAGACAATAAAACAATAAATAAGTAAATAAATAAGTAAGTAAGTAAATAAATAAATAAATAAATAAAATTGTAGGGGTGTCTGGCTGGCTCAGTTGGTAGAGCATGTGACTCACCACCATCTCAAGGTGGTGAGTTCTCAAGCCATGCTGGATATGGAGCCTACTTAAAATAAAAGTTTAAAAATTTTTAAATAAAATAAAAATTATACATATTTAAAGTATACAACATGACAATTTGATGCACATATACATAGTGAAATCATTACTACAGTCAAGCTAATTAGCATATCTATCTCTTCATGTATTTACCATTTTTGGTGTGTGTAGTAGAAGCACCTGAAATCTATTCTTTTAGAAAATTTTCAGTTTTTAACACAATATTGTTAATTACAGTCATCATACTATACATTAGGCCTCTAGACTTATTCATCCTATATAACTCCAACTCTATACCCTCTGGTCAACATCTCCCTATTTCCCACACATGATATTTCCCATAACTATTGATATATAATAGTTCACTGTCATTATTTATAAATTATCTGTTAATGTAATAGATTTCACCTTTAATTCTTGAGTTATATCAGACAGATTTGGCATGAATCACCAGAACCAGTCCCATTGAATCTCTTGCCTCTGACCAGGGTACTTGTCCAAGGTGAAACCAGAGAGAACACAATATTCTAACTAGTTTAAGCCTGGGCCATGTACCTTACAGTGTGTTCTCCCTCCCAGCTTAGGAGACAGTAATGCTACAGAATTACATGAAGGAAGAATGGGGAAAAGATGGAGATGATTTAGGTAATCACAGATTTTGATTAGAAGTTGATGGGATCTGTTGTATTTTTGCTTTTAGTAAAAAATATTTTAAAATACCACCCAAACTAGATATAAATAATGTTTTTACATCATTGACAATAGGATAGACATAGTGCCATCACTATGGTTGGTTGGTTACTTGGTTGCACAGATGCTTTTCTGCTTTCAGTGAGATTGAGTCTCTTAAAGTTCAAAAACTGCTTTTCCTTCTCTTTTGCAGCCTCTCACACTCTTTCTTATTAACATGCTGGTGTGGATCTTTTCACATCTGATGGGCATTTCCCATTTCCTCTTTTCCTTCATGCTTTGAAGTAGGCCCTGAATATCAATAAAATCATGCATTCCCAATTGTTCTCGTGGCACAAGTAACAAGTACCTCAACACTGTACAAATTATAAGGTCTAGATAAGTGGGTATTTTTAGGTCAGGACAAAAGTATTCATGACAAAAAAAAGAAAATAAAACCAAAAGTAAGGAAATAAAGTTTCTAGTCAAACAGTTATCTTCTGCTAAACACTCATTTTCCCCCAAATTTGCTGATATTCATCAGACATTATCAAGTAGAAGAATCATTCTTTAAAAAAAAAAAAAAGTATTCTTTCTGAGGTTGTAGAGAAGAAGAGAAGCCAATCACTACCCACAATCCACATCTTCACTAATATGTCTAAATATGGATAATGTGGATTTGAAGCACAAAGAGATATCTGTATGCAGGTATGATTCCATCTACAAAGATGGTACAGCTTAATGGATAATGACCATGAGCCCAGGCTCCGGAGCAAGATGTCAGTGTCTGAATCCAGGCTCCACCATTCACAAACTCAATTCCCTGATTTGTAAAAGAGCAATGAAAATATTCATATTTAATATTTCATTAAATATTTAGTCCAACCTTATAGGATTACAGTATTGTTTAAATGGACCTATCCATATAGAAACATTTTGAATATGTAGTTATTACATCTTAGACATATTATCACAAGTTGTGATATCCATCATTGTGACAGGATAATGTACAAAGTATTACATGTTTTCATATATTTAATTTTAAGATCTACCCCATTTAATGTTAGGGATATGAATTTGACTTTACCTCATGGTGGACAATCACCATGCATATACATAGCTTTAAAGTTCCAAAATCTCAGGTCCAAATGCAAGACAGACTTTGTCTCTTTCTTGTAATTTAATCAAAATGTAGATAAATAGGCCATGTATAGTTTCCAATATAAACTAAAGCATAGTGTGTGAAGGGCAAGTCACTGTAGACATTAATGAAGATATCAGAAAGCGCAAACCCTATATCCTATTCCCACTTAAAAATTTGAGGAAGGAAGAAGCAGTGTAACCCAGGGGACCTTGGGAAATCCCACACCTATGACATGCATCTTAGAGTGTAGTTCTAGAAGCATCCAGCAAGGGACCTCACAGTCAAGCATCACTGCATCAGGTATCTAGGCAAAGTGACCTGAGTATATCCCATTTAGCCCAGAGTTCATGAAAGGGCATGCATTTTAAACAAATGAGAGAAAGGGATCAAGAGACCTTAGAAGTTTCAAGACTAGAAAAAGAACACCAGAAAAAAGAATGTAATGTGGAACTTGAGCTGGAAAAAGGATGAGAAGATGGTTACATCTTAATCAAGGTCATCACAGTGGGGAAAACTATCCCAGAACGAAAGCAATGAATCCTCTCAAGAAATGTGCAGAATGACCATATGTAAGGATGAAATAAGATGAGTCGCATTTCAACAAAAGGCAGATTAAGTAACCAACTATTAAGAAGAAAGACTTATTCATATAATTCCAGACAGGAAATGACCCATGTAACCTTCAGCTGGTGAAAGGATAAACAAATTGTAAGCTAGGTAAAAATACTTAGCCTAAAAAAAAGAATGAACTACTGATACACACAACACATTAATACATTTCTTTCAGGGCCAGAAAAGCCCTGGGGTCTTCAGATTTTACAACACAGAGACTTTGTCTCTTTGTTTCTCATAGAGACATTTTCCCTCAAAATGCAAACATTTACCTCCAGAGTTAGGTAAATCCCCCTGGTGCTCTCACTCTCTGTATAATTAAAAATTAACTTCCTAAGACTTGCTTTTAGCCCAGAATCCAAGTTTTCAGCAAAATTTATTCAGAAACTCCCAAGTCTGCATAAACACAAATATGTGTTTTTTATACCACAAAACTACACATTATTATTTCTCATGGATCTAGGCACAAAAATTTCCAAGAAACTATTTGAAAATCAAATCTAGCAGTGCAGAAAAAAATAATATACCATAACTAAGAGAATCTTATCTGAGTAATGCAAGGCTGGTTGAATATATGAAAATTAATCAATTCACTATATTGCCAGTTTAAAGAAAAACTACATCATCATATCCAGTGGTACAGAAAAAGAATTTGATGAAATTCAACATCATTCATGATTAAAACTCTGAGCAAATGGAATGGAAGGTAAATTTCTCAACCTGATAAAGGATATCTCTACTGAAATACTACTCAGTGATAAAAAGCTACTAATGCACACAACAACTTGAATCTCAGATGCATTGACCTGAGTATAAGATGGCAGTCCCAAAAAGTTACATACTGTATGATTCCTTTTATACATCATTCTCAAAAATACAAAATTACAATTTGAGAATGTAGATCAGTGGTTAGAGACAGAGAAGGGTATAAGTGTGGAGGGATACCTTGAGGAATTCTTCTGGGGTGATGTAACTATTCTGATTGTGGTGTTAGCTACACTAATATTTTTATATATTAAAAGCATAAAAACATACACTGAAAACAATAGTAAAAAAAAAGTTCACCTAAATTCCTCTTACTTTTTAAAAAAACAGTTCTCAGGGCGCCTGGGTGGCGCAGTCGGTTAAGCGTCCGATTTCAGCCAGGTCACGATCTCGCGGTCCGTGAGTTCGAGCCCCACGTCAGGCTCTGGGCTGATGGCTCAGAGCCTGGAGCCTGTTTCTGATTCTGTGTCTCCCTCTCTCTCTGCCCCTCCCCCGTTCATGCTCTGTCTCTCTCTGTCCCAAAAATAAATAAACGTTGAAAAAAAAAATAAAATAAAATAAAAAAACAGTTCTCAAGGCATTATTGACTCATGCCTTTAATGTCAATGTTTTGTGACTTCCCACATATTTTCTGCCCCCTTAAAAATATTTTCAATTTGTCAGTCTATTAAAAACATTACTAAATAGTCACTGTGTGGCAAGCACTTTTCTAGATTCTTGATGGTATTTAAAAGAAACAAAAATTATGGTCTCTGTGGGTGTTTTTTCCTCTTGCTACTTTGGAATATCATCTTTATTACTTTATCCTCTGACAATTCACAATGCTTAACTGGGTGTTGTTTTGTTTCAAGACGTTTACCCAGTTACTGACATACTGACAACATATGAATTTGTATATATCTTCCTTCCATGGACTCCATTTTCCCATGGACTTTTGTGACCGTCTATGGTTTCATCCAATTAAACTCAATAGCTATTGGTAACCACTGTTTTCCAAGAACTAACAGGGTTTAAAATGTTTCCACACAATTGGGAAATAAACCTTTCTTTCTTGAAATGAGGAGTCACAACTACATAACAAAAGGTTGAGTTTTTATTATTATAAGTGTGAGTATTTATTATCCCTCTGTTGACACAGAGACATAAAGCTTAGAAGGTCACTGAGGAAGAAAATCTTTGTTTCTAAATTTCTGTGAGCTCTGCATCAGATAGAATATCCTCCTTACATTTAAAACCATGTTAAAACCATAATTAACACTTCCCGACATAAGAAATTAATGTTAATATATTTAGGTGGATCAATCAATAGTATTGTAATTTTTTTAAAAAATAAGGCTTACCTTTAAGATATACTGCTGAAATGTTTACTGATGAAATACAATGGTATTTAGCATTTGCTTCAAAATTATTTGTAAAGAGGAGGGATGTTGGTCGGGGTACAAATGAAATAAGAGTGAGTATAAGTTGACAATCCTTTAACCTAGGAAACGAATAGAGAAGACTTCATTATATTTCTCCACTTTTATATACAATTGGTATTATCAATAAACATGTTTTTAAACGAGAAAAAAGAAGAGTTAAAATTTTTCTACTGCAAGAAACTTTCCATGTGTTATCAGAGCTAGAGTCTGCTTATCATAAAAATACCCAATTTTAATGCAGTTTGACAAATATTCAATATGTGATTTTTGGCAGCCACCAAAGGGACACCGCAATGTGAGGAAGGACACACAAATAGCCTTGATCTCAGAATTGTGTTTAAACAGAGACAACAGCTTATGCATACAATCTTTGAAACAAGGCATGTGGTTATTGCCACCATTTTTAAATCAAGCCAGTAGTAAGGCCAGTCTACACGTAGGCCCTTCCAATACCCGGCCTGACCCAGAACGAGAAGAAAGATGTCCTCACCCACACACTGTCAAAGTGTCAGAGGGGTCTAGCCTGCTGGTGGAGATGGTTCTGTGGGCAGCCTGTCTCCAAGGAGTCTCTGGTCCCTCATAGTGTGGTTTAACCTCCACACAGAATATCCCCTCAGCATCCACAGAAGACAGGCACATGGCTATAAAGATTTCCAAAATATTTGGGCATAGAAGATACTTAATAGGATATAAACACAAGAAGTTTTGAATAATAGGTGCTTCATTTGCATCCGAAATGTAAATAAAACTTATAGGTACTTGGACCCCTTTAGGTTAAGTATGGGACCTTCCCCTTTAAAGAATTTTGCAGTTTAACATTTGGAAGTGGCTTCTACAAGATGCATCTTGAACCTCTTCTTTTAAGCCTCAAGACACCCAATAGTAGGTCCTTCAATATTCTTCCACTTAGCTGCAGCTCTCAGCATTAGTTAGTAAATGTTTTGCCTGGCATTTTAAGCACAAAGTAATTCATATTGAAGTAAATAAAACAAGTACAAAACCACTTCTGTTGTTTTCATATTTAGCTTCGCGTTTCTAGCTGTTATTGTATCTGCAGAAGTTTTGTTGGCACGATTCCTTCTAAAATGGAAATTGATGGCTTCCTAATTCATTCAACAAGAATTTGTGGGGCAGCTCCTTTGTCAAGGTCTGTTTTATACCCCTGTATATAGAACAGAGGAGCTTCTTTGCTCATGAAGTTTATATCAGGAGAAACAGATTATATATAAATTAATAATTAAGATAATTGCAGACTTGCACAAACGTCTTGCAGGGGAAAAGCAGAAAAATATGATAGAGAAAAACTGTGTGTATGGCATGAGAGGTGCCAACCTTAACAAAGAAATGCCCTCTCCAAAAGATGATGTTTTTAATTGAGACCTGAAGTGTGAGAAGAAGTCAGCCATGAGAAACATCAAAGGATGAGCGCACAGAGTAGAGGAAACAGCATATCCCAAAGTCCTAAGACAATAAAGAACTTGGTTGTTCAAGAATCAGAAAGGAGGCCTATGTGGATGAAACAGACACAATAAACCAGATCATGTAAGCTTCTTAAGCTAGTGTAGAGAGCCTGGGTTTTACCTTTAGTGCAGTGAGAAGCTGTTGAAAAGTTTTACATAGGGTTATAAAATGATAAATAGTATTGTGTAAGAGCACTTAGCAATATTGTGTAAAGTGTATTACAGGGGTGTCATAGGGGAAGCATAGGTATGAAGCTATTGAATCCCTACAGGACAAATATAAGAGGGACTTACATTAGAGAATGTAGAGAAACATGGACAGATTGAAGATATATTTTAGAGAAAGGATTGCTGATTTATTGGACATGAACAACCAAGAACTGGGAGAAATAAAGATAACTTTTTGTTTTCTGCTTGTTGGATGGCAGTTGTTGTTACTGAAAGAATAAGAGCACCCCAAGGTTGGAGAAGTACCATGAAAGATTAGGGCATCTATGGAAATTTGCAACTGGATATGTTTGTGAGGCAGTTGTATACATGAATAATTTGTAGTGAGGTGAATCCAAGTGTAATTATACAAAATAGTGAATCTTTAGCATGTATATAATTTTAAAAATTTTGTTTCTATCATTTTAAATCTTAGAAATGAGTAGAAAGAGTAGAGCAAGGAAGAAAAAATAATAATAGACAGAGAATTAGAACAGGGTGAATACTCAGGAGCCTAAGAATGTGGCACCAGGGAGGTGGGAAGAAACCCAGAAAAGTGATGGGAAAATCAGAAGGAAATGTCAAATGTCACTTCACTTGTACTGGATCAATGATATCTCCACTTAGCCCCCTTTAATTCATAGTCTACACAGAATAAAATTAATTGTTCATCTTTATCACTCTTACGTTAATTCCAATCAGTGGATTTCTATTGGCCTAAAAATACATTTCCAGTCCTTGGGTTGCCTATTTAATATCATACTGGCAGGATTCCCTTTCAAGTCTGAGCTAGCTTCACTGTCTTTCTTTGCACCAGATGATCTTATCCTCCATGGCTTTTTCCTTATGTTTTTCCCTATACTTGAAATCCCACTCCTACAACCTTTTATATTTGATTATATTCCAATAATCTATCAATAACTATTGGTTGACAAATTGGAGTGATTGACTTGAAAAAATCTGGCTGTGCAATACATTTTTTTGAAAGAGTAAACATGTCCAGTGAGCTTGTATTTCATTGCCTTCTGCTTTTGCATCATTCTGAACCTGTTGGGATGGCACCAGCATTCCAGAGTTACTGAGGCTGGCAGTGCATACAGGTGAGCACCCAGACCTCAGTGTTCCTTTCCAATACACCAGCGCATCTCCGCTTAACTATCAATCGCATTTTCCCTCCTGTATGAGGTTAACCTTGGTTACTCTTATCAACACTGAATCCCACCTAGGTCCCTGCCTCTTGCCCCCTCATCATTACCACCACAAATAATATCAGTGTCACATCCAAATCGTCTCCCTACACACACTCTAAGATCATGACCTTCCACTTTTTCCAGACTGCATCCTGTGCCCTGTTTCCTTCTCTGTGATTTCTAAGGTCCCTTCCAGCTCTGACATTCTGTGTGTAATTAGAACGCTGCACGTGATCCATCTATAAATACAGCAGGAGTTCAGAGGTTAGAGTAATTGAAGAAAGTTTCCTAGAGGAAATGTGGAGATTGAATAGGGTCTTGAGTAATGGGAAGAATTTAAACTGGCAAAAAAGATTGTCCCAGCCTGGAGAAACTGCATGACTCAAAGCAGGGAGGTGGGAAGAAAAGATGTGTGCAGAGTGACTGATGAGAGATAAACTTGACTGGTATAGTGTGTGCAGATCCTGGATTCTGAAAAATAAGCCTGAATCAAAAACAAATAATAATAAATAGGAAATAAACAAGAACCTGTGGGTGACTGAAATGAAATCTGAGTTTAGAAATGGCAACAATATTCTGCCCTAGCATTTTAAGAAGTGTTTGGAAGCCAAAGGAAAGTCTGAATTGAGAAATTTAAGATGAATTCATAACTCTACTATAAACTCACTTTCTGGTGCTGAAGAATCACTTTAGCGGGTTTCAATATATCTAACTATGCAGCCTGGATGAAATGATCTATATGAATTGTTTTTAGGGCCTGACCCATACCTCGAGAGAGGTCCTTAGCTGAGTAATGTTATGCCACCAAAAACAGAAAGGTGGCTTCATCGGTCAATCTTCTCTGTAGTTCGGTAAGAGCGTGGGAAACAAGAAGGCTTATATCACAGTTCAAATCTCTATTTAGACCAGTTAATAGGAAAGAAGGATGGACAAAGGAAGGAAAGAAGGAGAACAAGAAGGAAGGACGGACTGAGAGAAGGAAAGAGGGAGGAAGGAAAAGGAAAGGACAGGAG
Source organism: Leopardus geoffroyi (assembly GCF_018350155.1). Taxonomy (NCBI): domain Eukaryota; kingdom Metazoa; phylum Chordata; class Mammalia; order Carnivora; family Felidae; genus Leopardus; species Leopardus geoffroyi. Next base: position 92,408,348 of record NC_059336.1, on the reverse strand, counting down.
AGGAAAGGAAAGGTCTTTTTCAGTCCTGCCCTAGCCTAAACCTTAGCCATTGATATCACAAAAATTAGACATTCTTCTCATTGCAAAACAAGTAAGAGTTACTGCTGACAGCAAAGGACAAATCCTTACTTTTCCACAACTTGAAATTATGGCTAGCTATAAAAAAATAAAATAATTTTTAATGTAGATACTATCTGCAGAAGGTTTAAGAATGCATATCCAGTCTTTAAGAGAAACTGAAAAAGGAAGGAAGTGACATCTAATGTGCACTCTATGCTTGGCACAGTTCCAGGTGCCTAATAAACATTATATTTTTAATCAATACAGCAAATATCAGGAATAATAATTTTAATAATAATGATAATAATAATAATAATAATATTTTTCCCATGAAAAAGGAAATTGATATTCAAAGTTTAAATGATTTACAAATTTATCCAAACTTAAAAATGGCAGAGCTGTGATATGAATTCAGTGACTGCCATACTCCCTAGCTTTCATGACCACCACTCACACATGCACACTTTCCACCCCAACAGGTCAAATTCAAGTTTGGTCAGAAAGCCAGCTACATCCAAATCACTGGGAAGACTTGTTAAAAACCAACATCTCAGCACCTACTGCAGACCACCATCACTGTAACATGTTCTCCAAGTGATTCTGGTATGCATCAAAAGTTTGAAGTAATGCAAAAATCAAACTACTTCCCATAAGTCACATGGTATAAGTGCCACATGAACTTTTTAAGTGAATTTTTGCAAACCACATCTTGGGTACATGAGTCTCTATTTTCATCAGAATCTAATATCTCAAAATTTAAACTGAAGCCATTGGCCACCATATTTGACTTTCCAAAGTGAGGCTTTTAAAGACAAGCCAGAACTGAACTGAGTTGAAAAACTGAAGAATGATCAGTGACTGCAGACAGAAATAAATCGAAGTTTCAAAGATGGAAATGTATTGAAGAATCTAAGAGATTATTAGAACATGCATAAGTCAGAAACAGAAAAGGGGTGACAGAAGATTAAGACTGGTGAAGACCGGTCAAGACTGGTCAAGATTAAGACTGATCTCAGGGACTCAAGACATGTACATATTTTAAAATCAAATTTATTGAGGTATAATTTGTATAAACATAAAATGAATCTATGTAAATGTAGGGTTTGAAAAGGTTTTTCCCCCCCAAAATCAATATAACTTTCATTGCTTTAAATTCTTTAAATTATCACAAATTAGTCTGAAAAATCATCTGGCACCTTGCTATCTCTGTAGCTGGACAACTTAGATCTTACTCATCAGCGTGCTGAACTGTTGCTTTTTCAAAAACATAGATACCATCCCCAAATTTCCTGATATCCTTATTTTTAACTGTTGTACTTGCTGAATCAAAGTTGCTCAGTTTGATACAAGGTCAGTATCATGTCCTTCAAGAATTAACTCATGGTGGAGTGCCTGGGTGGCTCAGTCAGTTAAGCATCCAACTTCAGCTCAGGTCATGATCTTGCAGTTCGTGAGCTTGAGTCCCGCATCAGGCTCTGTGCTAACTACTCAGAGCCTGGAGCCTGCTTTGGATTCTGTGTCTCCCTCTCTCTCTGCCCCTCCCCTGCTCACACTCTGTCTCTGTCTCTGTCTCTCTCTCTCTCTCTCTCTCTCTCTCTCTCTCAAAAATAAATAAATAAAGATTAAAAAATAATTAACTCATCTTTCTGGGCTTGAGATAATGAACAAGCAACACCTGACTTCATTCAAACCCTGCAGATTTGTTTTTCACCCATGAAATTTTGGATTTCAACAAGAAAACCACTCTCTTGAACAACAATGTTGATGGTGAAGTGAGCATACACAGACCTCATCTTATACTGAAAATTCAGTATAACAACGTTGGTCATATTTTTGTTGTTGTTGTTTAATGTTTGTTTTTTTTTTGTTGTTGTTGTTTTTGTTTTGTTTTGTTTTGTTTTGTTTTGTTTTGTTGAGAAAGAAGAGAGAGACCAGGGAAGGGACAGAAAGAGAGAGAGGGAGAGAGAGAATCCTGAGCAGGCTCGGTGCTGTCAGCACAGAGCTCAATGTGGGGCTCGATCCCACAAACTGTGAGATCATGACCTGAGCTGAAAACAACAGTCAGACGCTCAACTAACTGAGCCACCCGGGTGCCCCAATCACATTCTGTACATGACCACAGATAGTGTGAACAGTAGCCAGTTCTTTTCAATATTCCCACCGTTTGTTAACTCAAAGCCTCTACTTTTTCTTTCCAAAGAGACTGAGTTCTACATTGATGTGATTGAAGTCCCTTTGCAGGGTTCCTCTGGGGAAGTTCATAATAACAGCACATCCCTTCAGTGATGTCGACACTTTCTGGAAAGTCGACAACCTGATTACTAAGAATGGTCTTCATTCTTGCAGTAGATGAAGCTAGGAAAGAGCTGATGAGTTTTGACAAATGCATATAATCATTTAATCCCAAACATAAACACGATATAGAATTCTTCTATCACCCTGCAAAGTTCCCTTGTGCTCTTTTACAGGAAACTTCCTTCATCTTTAGTCCCAAGCAACCAATTGTCTTAATTGTTCTGCTTCTAAAATATCATATAAATAGATTCATACACTATGTGAAATTTTTTGGGTTCATTATATTGATTAGAACCAGTAGTCTGTTCCCTTTAATTGATGTGGTATTCCATTATATAGATATATCACAATGTATTCATCAGTTCAATTCTTGATGATTATCAAGATGGTAATCATCAAAATTGATGATGGTTTATTTCTAGTTCCTAGTTATTATGAATAAAGCATCTACGAACATTCCATTGAGTCTTTGTTTGAACATATATTTTCCTTTCTGTTGGATAAATTCATGGAATTGCTGTTACATAATAGATGTAGTGTAACTTTACTTTAAAAAAAAAACTGTCAAACTGCTTTCCAGAATGGTCGGACAGTTTAACAATCCTACCGGCAATGAATAAAAAGTCTATTTGCTACACATCCTCACCAACAGTTGGCATTGTCAGTGTTTAATTACTTTAGAGAGCGTGTAGAGATATCTCAAAGTATTTTAGTTTACATTTCTTGGATGATCAATGATGTTGAGTATTTTTATGTGCTCAATGGCCATTTATATATCTTTTTTGAAGTGTCCATTCAAAATATTTTGCTGTTTTTAAAAATTCTATCTTTTGGGGTGCCTGGGTGACTCAGTTGTTCAGCATCTGACTGGCTCAGGTCACGATCTCACAGTGCATGAGTTCAAGCTCCATGTGGGACTCTGTGCTGACAGCTCAGAGCCTGGAGCCTGCTTCAGATTCTGTGTCTCCCTCTCTCTTTGCCCTTCCTCTGCTTGTGCACTCTTTCAAAACTAAATATTAAAAATTATTTAAATTCTTTTAATTATTGAAATTTTTAAAAATTAAATCTATATATAATATCTTTGTCAAATAAGTGTGTTGCAAATATTTCTTACTAGTCTGTGGTTTATCATTTCATTTTCTTAATGGTATTTTTGAAAGAACTAAAGTTTAAATTGTGATAAATTACAATTTCCTAATTTTTCATGGTTCATACTTTTCGCATATTACCTAAGAAATTTTTGCCTATGCTAAGTGGCAAAGATTTTCTCCTAAGTTTTCTTCCAAAAGGTTTGTTTGTTTGTTTGTTTATTTATTATTTATTTTGGTTTTTATGTTTAGGTCTATGATTCATTTTAAGTTTTATGCATGGTATTAAGAGTTGAAGTTATTTTGTTCTATATTCATAGCCAAGCTTTCAACGCCATATTTTGAAATTACTCACCAAGTTGTTTTTACATATAATCTATGAACAAATTTATGTGTAGGACTAACTCGGGACATTTTTCTCTTCCATTGGTGTACATATCTACCCTTTGCTAAAATCACATTGCCTTGCTTAGCATAGATTTATAGTATACCTTTAAATCAGTTAATGTTAAGTGTCTGATTTTGTTCTTCTTTCTCAAAACCGTTTTAGCTATTCTAAATTGTATCCATCCATAAAATGTTAGGAAGACCTTGGCGATTTAAATGGAAAATCTCCACGAGGATTATGATTGAGCTTGCATCATATATATAGATCAGTTTGGAAAGACATCTTAGCAATAACAAAAAAATAACACCTTAACAAGAGTCTTCCAATAAATAAATATCATATGTCTTTCCATTTATTTGTGTCTTCTTTAATTTAGCTCAGCAAACTTTTGTGATATTCAGTATAAATATATTATACATATTTAAAAGAATTATTCCTAAGTATTTCATATTTTAGATGTTATTACAATGGCATTGTTTCTTTAAGCTTTATTTCTAATTGCTTATTACTAGTATATGGAAATACAATGGATTTCTGTGTGTTGTACACATACTATATTCACTTAATTCTGATAATTTTTTGGACCCTTAGGATTTTCTATGTGGTCATAGAGTCTGCAAATATAGACAGTTTGTTCTTCTTTCTCCAATTTGTATGCCTTTTTGCCTTTGCTTTATCACCCTAGAGACTTCAGCACAATATTAATTGGAAGTGGTAAGAGTGAGTTTGCCACGTTCTTGATCCTAAGTGTAAGCTTCCAGTATTTTAGGAAGTAAGTATCATGTTTGCTCTATATTTCATACAGATTCTCTTGACCAGGTTGATGCTATTCATATTTTTCTGAGAGTATTTATCATGGATACTGAGTTTTGTCAAATCCTTTATCTGCATCTATGTTGATATCCATATGGTCTTCTTTTACTCCTTTTTTTTTCCTTGTAATGTCTTTGATTTTTAAAAGTTAAATTAGCTTCATATTCCTGGGACGAATGCCTCTTGTTCATGGTATATTATCCCTTTTATATATTATTAAATGTGCTACCAATTTGTTAAGGATTACTGTGTCTTTATTCATGAGGAGTATCAGTCTGTGATTTCTTTACTTACAAAGTATTCGTCAGGTTTTGTTATAAAATGAGTCGGAAAGTGCTTTCTATTTTATTTTTCAACTTATTTGCAAATGATTTGATTTACTATTTACTTAAATATTTGATTGTAGTTTTAATTTGCATTTCTATGACAACTAATAATATCTCTATGCTTTTGAGGTCCATTCGAGTCTTTTGGATTGTTTTCCATAATATGCTGATTTCTAGGAATTCTTTTGCTTAATGTTTGTTTATTTCTCAGAGACAAAGAGACAGACACAGACAGAGTTTGAGCTGGGGAAGGGCAGAGAGAGAAGACACAGAGTCTGTAGCAGGCTCCAGGCTCTGAGCTGTCAGCACAGAGCCTGTCGTGGAGTTGGAACTCAGGAACTGTGAGGTCATGACCTGAGCGTAAGTCAGATGCTTAATAGACTGAGCCACCCAGGTGCCCCTAGGAATTCTTTATATGATCTGGATTTGAGTTCTTTGTCAAATAACTATTGAGAAGATTTTTTTAAGTCTTGTGGCTTCCTGATTCATTTTTTGAAAAATAAAGCATTTTGGTGAAGTATAATTTATTAATTCCTTTCTTTCATGGTTATTTGAGAAATCTTTGCTTACTTACCCCTGAATGACAAACATGGTGTTCTATGTTTTCATCTAGAACTTTTATAACTCTGGCTTACATTTAAGTCTGTTACCCATCTCAAATTAACGTTTGTGTCTGTGAGGAAAGAATTGAATTTTATTTTTTAATCTAGTTTTTTTGTGCATTATTTAGTAAAAACATTTAATCTTCTCTCATTATATTAACTCCATGCCTTAGTTAAAAATCAGTGCCTATTTCTGCATTCTCTTTTCTTTGTCATTAAACCTTGTAATCTTTACTCAAACACCACATTGCTTTTATTTACTATAGCAAATTTTGAGGTCAGGTAGTATAAGTTCTCAAACTTTGTTCTTTCTCAAGATCTTTTTGATTATTCAAGATCTTTTAAATATCCAGTCTAAAATCAGCTCTCACTTACTGGAAAAAAAGAAAAACCACTGGGATTTTGGTTGGGATTGTGTTGAATCTATAGCTTACTTATATAAAGTAGTCTTTGGTTCCCTGAAATAAATTATATTATGTTTAAATTCCACTTTAAACTTTTTTTTCTAGCTAGTTTATAGAAAGACAGTACATTTTTGTATATTGATATTGAATCCTGTGAAACTATAATTTTCTTGTTAGTTCTTGTAATTATTTATAGGTTGTATAGGGTTTTCTACACAAATAATCATGGTGTCCACAAATATTAACAGTTTTACTTCATGCTTTATAATATTCCTGCCCTTTTTTACCTATCTTATTGCAATAGCTAGGATAAATAGAACAATATTAAATAAGAGCAGTGCAGTCCTTCTTGTGTTGTTCTTGATTTTAAGGGGAAAATATTCAATGTATTTCATTAATCATATTAGCTTTAGATTTTTTGTAGAAATCCTTCGTAGAAAATGTTTCCTTCTATTTGTAGTTTTGAGAATTTTTACCATGGCCGTTGAATTCTTTTAAAGGCATTTTTCTGCACTTATTAAAATTATCATTTGGATTTTCTTTACTCATTAATGTGATGAAATACACTGTCAAGAGATTTGAATGGTTAAATCAAACTTGCATTACTGGCATAAACCCTGCTTTGCCACAGTATATTATTTTTTTACACATCCTATTTTTAATACTTTCTGTGTCTACATTTATAAGAGATACTTGTCTGCATTTTCCTTTTCTTATAAAGTCTTTGCTCAGTTTCAGTTTCAGAGTAAAAATAATCTCATAAAAATGAATAAGGAAGTCCTTCCTTATTCCTTCCTACTTTATTTTCTCAAATAATACATGGTGAATTGCCTTTGTTTATTTGATTGATTTTGTTTTGTTTTGTTTTTCCTTTGCCATTTGGTAGAATTCACCATTTAAGAAATCAGGGCCTGTAGTTTTCTTTGTGGAAAGATTTTTAACTGTGAATTAATTTTTAAAACTAATAGAGGTCTACTAGGGTTCCTGGGTGACTCAGTTGGTTAAGCATCTGACTCTTCATTTCAGCTCAGGTCATGATCTCCTGGTTTGTGAGTTTGAGCCCTGACTTAGGCTCTGAACTAACAGTGCAGATCCTGCTTATAATTCTTTCTGTCCCTCCCCCGTGCTCTCTATCTCTGTCTCTCTCTCTCAAAATAAATAAACTTAAAAAAATTGATAGAGGACTATTGATTTTTTCTATTTCTTCTAGAGTTATTTCTGATAATATATGTCCTTCAGGAAATCTATGCTGTAAATTTATTACCACAATATTTTTCATAATATTTCCTTATTATCTTTTAATATTTATAAACTCTTTAGTCAGATCCATTCTTAGATTACTATTATCAGTAATTTGTAATTTTCCTTGATCAGTTAAGCCAGGGGTTTGTTGTCACTATTAAGTGATTTTTTGAAGAACCAGCTTTGGCTTTCATCACTCATCCTGACCCTCCCTCACTCTTTGTAGGCTGTGGCCTTGCAGCCAGTCAAGGACTGAAGTATTTCAGAGGAACTGTTCTAAGACCTGGCTTTCTACCCCATGAATTTGGTGCAAGCCAGTGGAAAGACCTGAAAGGAAGGTGCAGACTTTTGTGGCTGGGGGAGGCTTGGATTCTAAATCATCACACAAGTCAACAAGAAGCCATCTAAAGTATGTTAAAATCTGGTAGATACCTCTGTGCTTCCATATCTGGAGGTCTTTCTGCTTTCTGCTACTCTTCTAAGGATGAAATAAGTCATCATAGGTCTCTTTCCTTTATGAAATATTTATCGTTTTCTGTATTTTAGGTTTATTTGAATCCTCAGTTCTCTGATAGGTTTTTAAAAGTGTATATAGTATAAGTACATTTCTTTTGTTCCCTTTGTTACCGGAGGCTTTTGTTTGTGTTAATTTTCTTATTTTTTTAATTTTATTATTTTTTTTTTAAATTTTTTTTTAACATTTATTTATTTTTGAGACAGAGAGACAGAGCATGAACGGGGGAGGGGCAGAGAGAGAGGGAGACACAGAATCGGAAGCAGGCTCCAGGCTCTGAGCCATCAGCCCAGAGCCTGACGCGGGGCTCGAACTCACGGACCGCGAGATCGTGACCTGAGCTGAAGTCGGACGCTCAACCGACTGAGCCACCCAGGCGCCCCTGTGTTAATTTTTTTAATGTGTATTTGTTTGTTTGTTTGTTCGTTTGTTTATTTTGAGAGAGAGAGCTGGGGAAGGGTAGAGAGGGAGGAGGAGAGAGAATCCCAAGCAGGCTTCACACTGTCAGTGCAGAGCTTGATGCAGGGCTCAGTCTCATGAAATGTGAGATCGTGACTTCAGCCAAGATCAAGAGCTGGATGCTTAACCGACTGAGCCACCCAGGTGCCCTTATTTTGTTTTTTAATAATGTCTATGTGATTGGGGTCAGAAAGAAGATCATTGGGAAACCATATACACAGATCATCTAGGAAACTTTCCCAAACTTCTCAGTTCTATGCCTATTGTTCAATAACAATCACCATTAGGAGAACTGTAACACAGTCTCTGCTTCCTTGTTGCCATTAGATTTATAATCCTTACAAATCTAATATTTATTTCACATTAAGTGACACCTGAATTTAATGGGTTTTTTGATACAGGTGTAAGCCATTCCATACTTAGACCTAAAGAATTCCTCAAAATTTCTCTGTCTTATGTGGCTGGTTGTATCTAGCAATTTCCAAGATGATACAATTCATCCTGACTGTTACTGTTTGAGATTATTTCTACAGTTTTGGTTTCATTGCAACATGTATTTCTACTAAGTTGTCATTCTTTTATTAATTTGTTAGGACATGATCTTCTTTACTCAGAAGAGTAAATATGCAATATATTTACACTTCCTATCTACACATGAATTCTCTGAATTTGCTGCCTTTACTAAATTTACATGCCTGAAATTGACTGTCTAAATAATTGAACAACAAATCTCTTCTTCTTGTTTCTTTATTACTTCATCTCAACATGCTATTGAGGTAAGACCTATTTAGTCAGTCCTGCCAAGTTTGATAAATGTGGACCCTAATGGGTGCTTTCTAAAATTGCTTCATTATTCTTTGCAAGTACAGGAAGAGAAAGATTTCTTCCTCATCTACCTCTTCACAAGTACTTGTAGTTCCAAATAAGAAACCCTATAGCATATTCAGTTTTATTAATTATAAGATCTAGTAAAAACACACTGATTTTTAGGAGACCTCTGTGCAATACTCATAGATGTATTATGGCCTTTGTTTGCAATTATTCATAAACCAGTTACTATTCTACCATATTTGACCTGTTTCTAAATATTTTATAGTACCAGATTTACACTCTGCCTTCTCTTCTATTTCAATCCAACTTGATAGCCAATCCTTATTTTCTTTTTCATACAAAAGCTTCCAGTTACTTGAACTATAATTTCCCAATTCTACATTAAATGTCTATTTTAGTCCATCAGATTACGTATTTCTAGGTCATATATTGATTATATTTTCTGTTAATTTTTTTCATTTCAGTCCTGTAAATGGTTTCTTTAATTTTACTTTCTTCTCTAGTCCTCAAGATTCACATTAAAAAAAAGAAAAACAAAATGAAGCCATATGTATGTCTACGTAGATTTTATTTTTAAAGATATGACGATTCTATAAGAGGATTTTTGTGCTCTTCCCAAGTAGAAGCTATCCTTAAAGTCTTCAGGTTAAGTTTCTTATTCCTAAACAGGATTGTCTATTCTCATTGATGGATAGGGAAACATACTTGAATTGTTACTTCCCTATTACATTTCACTGAGGTAACACCGTAAAACCATTACTCAGAAATGGAAGATACATTTCATTCCTCAGGGCTGCTTTGTATGTGTTTTTTTTCCTTTACCTTGTGAAGAAATGGATTGCTTTAGGAAGAAGTGTCAGGATAGGCTTGGCCATGCTACAGTAACCAACAATCCACATTTCAATAGATTGACCAAGTAAAGTTTCACTTCATGTTCATGATATATATTCAACATAGATAATCAGAACAGCTTTATTTATTATTGCCACTCAGGGAATCAAACTGATGAATCCATCAATATTTTTGCTTCCATGATCTCTTAAGGCAGGGAGATGAGGACCTAGTGAATTATGTCTAACTCTTAAAGAACTATGTCTGGTTGCTGGTCACATTTCATTGAACAAATCAAGTCCTAAGCCCGTAAAAAACAAACAGAAAACTTTCAGAAGGAAAATAAAAGTAGAACTCGGTTATATACCTAGAAGGAAAAGAACCAGAATACTTTTGAATGGTCCTATTGATTGCCACAAAGTAACAAAATTCATGGGGCATATAATAAAAGTTGCTTATTATATCTGAATCCTAGGCTCAGTTAATATCCTGATCTGGTAATAAAATGCAAAATCCTAATTCGACATTAGTAAATAAAGTAAGTATAAAATCACAAGTTTAAAGTTAACTACTATTTGAATTCTTCTTGGATAGCCATCTTTATCTCATTTATACTTATCCCTTATATATAAACATAGTTGTTATAGCACTGAAAAAACATCTATTATATGTCTTTGCATATTCTTTGCCTAAAATATTTTTTTTTTATCTTTTTAACCATGTTGTAAATTCTTTGAGCCTATTTTTGCGTCTACAATTTTCATGAAAGCATACCATGGATAACTTTAGGGAAAGTAATGCACTTAATGAAATTCATTGTATTACTTTTCCTACTAATTCTACCCTCTGTTTACTTAATTTAGTCTTGTCTTCCTGGATACAAATTTTTTAACTTATATCATTGTCTATAAGTTTATCAAAGGGGATGGATGGTCCCAATGGGAAAGAAGCTTGTTCTTCTAAGCAGGGTTTAAAAAGTATATCAAAGCTTAGTCAAAAACATTTAGGATAGTATATTCTCTCCAAAGAAACAGGTACAGTGATGAGCAAGATAGACACTCCAAGGGTTACTGGCAATAAGTGAATAATTTCACAGTCAGTGATCTAATTACTGCCAAAGATGAAATTAAGTCCAAGGCAAAAATTAATAAAGTCCATTTATTCATGAACTTGTGGAAGGTACTCCATCTGCTATCACTTTCATTTTAGCGTGACTCAAAGGTGTGAGAAAGAGTAAAGCAAAAACAAAAACAAAAACAAAAAAACCTGGCATTCTTAGACCGGCTCTAATTGGCAAATATTCTATTAAGGTAGGATTTTTAAAGTGGCAAACCTTTTTATTTGTCTTCAGGCACATTTGGAGGTCCTTCCTTGGCTGTAGGGATCAATCAACAGTTTGAGATATTTCAAGAGAAGAAGGATCATTCAATGTTAGGAGCAGAGGGTTTTCTGAAAGCAGTCATTTCCTGAAACAAGAAGGGTTAAATGGAGTTTTTTATCATCAGATTGTCATAATGGTCCTTATGAGGGAGAGTGGCTGCCATGACATGCTATTTCTCATTACCTTTCTAGTGAACACTATCACAAGCAAGTATATGGTACTCAGGAATCATCTAATAGGTTCTGTGTCCTAGGCCAGGGTCAACAAAGGAAAGTTTCCTTGGGTAAGTCAGATACCATATAAATTTGGGTCCATGTATGTCTTTTCATTTTGGCCTTGAATATATGAATTGTATAAAAGTTATTAGTATAGTTTTATTTACATTTATACTTTAGAAACATAAATATTTTTATGGAGAAAAGGCAAGTGAACGGGTTATCTTTTTCTAGACCTTATACCACAATTTTTCAACATCAGCACTATTTATACTTTGGACTGGATAGTTCTTTATTGTGAGGGGTTGTCTTGTAATTGTACGATGTTTAGTAGCATCATTTCCCTCTACCATCAGATACTCACCAGATACCCATAACCCCTATAGTCATAAAAATTTTTAAATGTCACCGGACATTGTCAAAATGTCCCAGGGTACAGGGGAGGCAAAATAATTTCCAGTTTAGAACTACTGACTTAGCTTCAGTTGACTACGGCTTGGCAATGAGCTTCATTACAAGAATTAGACCACTCAAAGCAACTGCATCTTTCAACCCTATCATGTAGAAGTGATACTGACCTTATTAGTTACTTTACTCAACTTAGTGAAATGTGTATTATTTTTCAATAAATATTGCTTTAAATTTTTTAAATGAATTCATTTAGGGAAGTTGATAGGGATTAATTCGACCCATCATCATTTTTCCTTATAAAAAAGGAGTTTTGATAAAAATTAATACTGTTAAGTAAAGAATTCTGTAACCTTCCCCTTTAAGACACATGATAGTACTGTACTTTCTGGTCCTCACTGTGTTTGTTCAGGGCCAAATGACTTGTCCTAGCTATAGAAAAGTGGGCAGAAGTGACATGTGCCAATTCTTTTTTGGAGCAGTGAAATGCCAGCCTGAGACCCATCTGAGCATTCTTTTCTTTGTATTGGGATTTAATAGTCACCTTAATAATTTTTATCATAAACATGCACAAGAGATATCCTAGATTAAAGGCAGATGATCTGTTTTAACTTAAAAAGCAAAAAATTAACTGGATTCTTACATCTCAGTTTTTACCCCTGGAGCAACACAATGACAGCAAGACCAAATGTACTATGCATACAAAGTCAGTATCTCAGATGAGAAACAGGAAAAAAAAAAAAAAAAAAGATTTTCTTTGCTTAAATACAGGAGAAAGAGGTATCTATCTTACAAATAGAAGGGAAAACAAACCTTATTCTCTGAAGGTGGAATGAAATGGATCCTGGGTTCTCACTCTAACCTTTTAGAATGTGAATACAACTGTCCAAAGGCCAGATATGCCTCTCTGCCCACTCTCTCCATCCCTACCATATCTTTGGTTTCTATGATCTAGAAGGTATCTTCAAGGTCCTGAGTTTCATAAGTCTCTCCAGTCACCTCCCTATCTATACAGTTGTGAATTAATTACCCAAGAGTTGCTTATAGCCCGGCATCCTAACCCACAGGAAAAAAAAGAATGTTCAGAAAGCTCTCACTCTATAGAAACACAAAAGTTCTTAACCCTCCACAAGTTTTACAAATTTTTGTCTGGTTTTGGTATCAGGTAATGCTAACCTTATAAACTAAGTTGGGAAGTATTCCCTCCACTTCTGTTGACTAGAAGTGGTATCAAGAATTGGTGTTATTACTTCTTGAAATGTTGGTAGAATTTTTGAGTGTAATCCTCTGGGCTTGGAGATGTCTTTTTCTGAAAAGTTTTAACTACTATTTAATATCTTTACATGTTTTAGGACTATTCAAAATATTTCCTTCATCTAGAGTGAGTTTTGTTTGTTTATGGTTTTTGAGGAATTGGACCATTTCAAATAAATTTTCAAATTTATGTGTGAAGAGATTTTGTTGTATATGCTTATTTTTTTAACATTCTCCAAGTCCCTAGTGTACATTCTATATATATGTATCTATCTATATAGAGAGGTATATACATTCTATAGATAGAGATATATAGGTAGATAGACAGATAGATAGATAGATGATAGATAGAAAGATAGATAGATAGATAGAGGAATATCATTCAGGCATAAAAAAGGACGAAGAAAACCCTGCTATTTGCTACAATATGGATAGGCTTTGAGACCATTATGCTATATGAAATAAGCTAGAGAGAGTACGAAAATATTCTTTGTTATTATTAATATATGATGATGTAAAATTTCCTTTAACACTGTTTCAGCTGCATCCCCCAAATTTTGATATGTATGTTTTTATTCAATTCAAAAAATTTTCTAATTTCCCTTGAGACTATCTCCTTGACCTGTGTGTTTTGTGGAAATGTGTGATATGAATTCCAAATGTTTGGAGAATGTGCTTTTCTCTCTCTTATTGATTCCGAGCTTAATTCCATTATGGTCATGCATGATTTGAAATATTTTATTTTTATGTTTTTAATTTTTTTTTAAATTAAAGCATGAGTAGGAGAAAGGTAGAGAGGGAGAGAAAGGATCCCAAGCATGCTCTGCACTGTCAGCACTGAGCCAGACATGGGGCTCGAACTCATGAAACCGTGAGACCATGACCTGAGTCAAAACCAAGAGTTGGGCACTCAACCAACTGAGGCACCCAGGTGCCCCAATTTCAAATCTTTTAAATATGTTTGTAGTATTACCCAAAATATGGTCTTAGTGTCTGTTCCACTGCATACTTGAACAGAATATGCATTTTGCTGTTCTTGAATGGAGTACTCTATAAATGCCAATCAGACCTAGTTGGTTCATGTTGTATTTCAGTTGTAATATATTGTTCTTGATTTTATATCTGTCTATTACTGAAAGCAGAGTCTTGAGTCTCCAATTGTAATTATGGATTTGTCTATTGATCGTTTAAATTCTGTCAGTTTTTGCTTCATATATTTTGAAACTTTCATGTCAGGTACATACACTTTTAGGATTGCTATGTCTCCTTGGTGAATTTGCCCTTTCCTCATTATGCAACATCCCTCTTTATTTCGGGTAAATGTTTGTTCTTAAGTCAAATTTTGTTGATATGAATCTAAGCCTTCCAATTTTCTTTTGATATGTTTATTCAGTATTTCTTTTCCTATTCTTTTACTTTTAATCTAGTTATCATTATATTTGAAGTGAGCTTTGTTTCAGAAGTATATAGTTGATTCACAGCAGTTTAACCATTCTTAAAATCCCTGTGTTTTTGTTGGTGGTGTTTTTGTTTAATTGATGTAGCTTGACTTATATTACTTAACGTACTTGCAGTTAAGTTTCAGTTTCTGTTTGTTGTTTTAGTGTATCTTTTCTATTTATTGACACGGTTTTTCATTTGTATGCCTTTCCTTTCCTGTCTTCTTTTAGATATTATAAACATTTTAAAAATTATTTTATCAGTTGTGTTATTGACTTCAACCCCTTTTATAGTATTTTGAGTGGTTTTCTTCAGCATTAAATCCACTCCTTGACTTTCCAACAGTCTACTTACTTTACCACTTCAAGTATAATGTAGAAATCTTACCACAATATAAGTCCCTTTCCTTTTCTGCTTATGTTATTGTTTTAGGTATTATAGCCACATGCGGTGAAAATTCATCAGGTGATTTCAAAATTGTTTGTTTCAACTGAAAGAGATATTTAAAAAATTCAAAAATATATTAATAGTCTGTTTTATTTACATCAATTTTATATCTTTTCTTGCTCTTCGATCATCCTGATATCTCAAGTTTCTCTCTGGTATCATTTTCCTTGTGTCGAAAGAACTTTTTCATAGTGAAATTTCACATCAGTTATGCTGACCCCATATACTCTAGTTTTGAGAGGTCTTTATATCATTTTTGTTGTTGAAGGACATTTTCACTGGATGTAATTATTTTGGACTGATAGTAGTTTTCTTCCAGCACCTTACAAATATGGAGACTTCCTCGTGGACTCCATGAGAAATCTGTTGCCACCAAATCATTATTCTCCTATAGGTAATACATTATTTCTCTCGTTCTTTTTTTTTTTTTTTTTTTTAAGTAGGCTCCATGCCCAGCATAGAGCTCAACACAGGGCTTGCACTCAAGCCCTAAGAGCAACACCTGAACTGAGATTGAGTAAATGCTTAATGGACTGAGCCACCCAGGCTCCCCTCTCTTGCTGTCTTGTTCCTTTTAAGACAGTAGTTTGATTATCATGCAAATCAGTACGGATTTCTTTGTGTTTATTCTATTAGTGGTTCAATGAGAACACTCAACCTAAGAGTTTATGGATTTATCCACATTTGGAAAGTTTTCTGCCATTATTTCTTCATTTTTCTCCCTGCATTTCACTCTTTCTCCTTTCCTTCTGGACCTCCAATGACACATACATTAGTTCTTTTGGTATGTTCCTATGGGTCCATGGGTTAATAGGGTTTTTTTCTTCATTGTTCATATTAGATAATTTCTACTGATCCATCTTTAAGTTTATTAACTCTTCCCTATGTTGTCTTCATTCTGCTATTAAGCTTATCCTAATACTGGGCTCATCCCATGAGTTGTTGTTGTTGTTTTTTTTAAATGAACACATGTCCAAGATTTTATTGAGGTCATTAATTACTGAGGGAACCAGTAAGATTTCAAGACCGATTCAAAGAGATTTGATGAGCTATGTATTTATTTGGAATTTACAAAGGGAACGTTTAGGATAAGATTTTTGGGTTAGATACAAACTAATTATTGTCCTCCAGGACAATGACTTGTAAACTCTGAGGTTATCTTTTTCCTGCCAGGCAGATTTTTACTTTATTCATATCTACCAAACAAAAAGCCACAATTTAAATGTAACTTCAGAGTTCAGGCATTTTGAGGAACAAGCAATGCATTGAAGAAAGTTCATTCACCTAGACAATCCTTAAGAAGGCTTTTGCCCCTAAATAACATTGAAAAGACACGCTGCCCACATATTATTACCAGCATTATTTCCAGTGTTTTGAGAAGGTTTCTTTAAAAATTTTTTTTTTTCAACGTTTATTTATTTTTGGGACAGAGAGAGACAGAGCATGAACGGGGGAGGGGCAGAGAGAGAGGGAGACACAGAATCGGAAACAGGCTCCAGGCTCTGAGCCATCAGCCCAGAGCCTGACACGGGGCTCGAACTCCCGGACCGCGAGATCGTGACCTGGCTGAAGTCGGACGCTTAACCGACTGCGCCACCCAGGCGCCCCAAGAAGGTTTCTTAACAGTAGGAGAGAGGTAATGAGATTACTGGCTCGAGAAGAAACACTTTAGAACCATTGTATGGTTCTAAAGAAAGACCAGAGTCTACACAATTAGAAACCTATGAAAGTATTGGTGCTGTCCAGGTATACTGAGCAACTACACTGAGGTGTCATCCACTTATCAGCTGTGGCCACAAGAGCCTTATGATTCCTGGAAGATGGATGCGACTCTTTACAAATATTGGAAAGCCCACGGCCTTCCACCAGACTTTGAGAACCCCAAGAAGGTTTACATTCCCATGTGCTTCTCTGGCTCTGAGCTCTTTATGCTGGATTAGTTCAATTTAAGAATCCTCTCATTTCCTTGCTATCATTGTCATTGATAGAAGATGTGTCTCTTTCCTTAACTTGCACAACCTCAAAATAAAATAAAACCCACTTACATAGGCATTTACAGGGACATCACTATAAGGTTTAGGAAGATGGAAAGATTTACATTTCAAGTGCAAACAGCTTAAATTTTAGCAATTCTTATTCCCCAAATGATGCCCCCTGGCTTCTGCTCTCTTCTCAGAGAGTTTCCCCTCTATTCTCCTTTCTCTCTGACCAAACAACCTGTTGCATTCTCATTTTTTAAAAAAATCATCACAGTTGCTAATTAACTCGGATGCTCAGAGTTTTAATGTCTCTTTAAGCAGTTTATTTAAAAATGATCTTAAGGGATGTTTGATTCCTCCTCAGAAAATTTCTGGTGCCAGCTGATAAATCACAATCTCCATCCATTTTTTTTTAATAATAAAGCATTACATTTGCCCCCTCTGGAGAGCAGTTGTGGTTTACTTCAACCTCCTCTGGGGACCACAGCTCCACAAACTGGAAAGGAAGTTTGCGAGTTTGCCTCATTTTGAGTTATAGGCGCCTGCAAACCACCTTGTTTCCACTGTTGCGTCACCACCATCCCTGCAAGTGGATTTGCCTGGGGGCTGGGATGAGAAAGAGGAGAAAAAGGAAAAAAAGAAAAAGAAAAACGAAAATATGGGGATTTCTCCTACTGTCTCTGAATATTGGGAGACCCCTTGCCTGTTCCTCAAGTCAGAACCAGAGGGAAGGTCCTGGAGTGCTCTCAACAGCACACGCTTCCAGATTTGGGGACCTGCAAGTCTGGGCAAGTGAATACTAAAATGGAGAACAAGATAAAGCCACTTCTCTGTGCTACTTCAGATTCTGTTCTTCCCCAGTCTGCTTGCTACAAATTACTTCTGAGAGTCCTCAAATAGCTTCGCCATGCATTCTGTTCAGGCTTATAGCTCTACCAATGGGAGAGACGGAAGAAATCTCTATCTTACCCATAACTAGAACCCGTTTATTAAGTTTAAGTGCTTTTGACTAAGAACTGATTAGAGTGGCTCTACTCAAATGTTTACATCTTTTTCAAATGGTTATTTTTGTCAAAATAAATTTTAATAGAAAGCTGACATAACCACTACTCTATCAGGTGTTTGACCAATTTAGTCATCACGATGGCTATATATGTCATATGCCATATCTACTGCTATTTATTTAACTAGAAAAAGAAATATAAAACATACTGAATACATACTCTAAGTTACGTACTTTCTAAGCACTTTACATGTATTAGCCTTTAATCTAAAAACAAGCTTATGAATTAAATACTACCCTAAATTTATAGATATAGACCCTGAAGCATAGGAAAACTTGCTCTGAGTAACGCAGCTAAGAGGTAGTCAGATCCAAGATCCAAATATTGGCAGAAGTGTTCCACAGTCTTTGTTCTTAACCAATATAGTAAGCTGTCTTTCCTAGATAAAATAATTAATATGTAGCGTGTGATGAGCTTAATTGTATCTGTTTCAAATTTCATATGATGAAGTCCTAATCCCTAGTACCTCAGAATTTGACTGTATTTGAAGATAGCATCTTTATAGAGGTGATGAAATATCAGTCTTAAAGTAAAAATGAGGCCATATGGCTGGGTCTGAATCCAGTATGACTAGGGTCCATATAAGAAGAAATTTGGACATGGACATATATGGACAGAGGGAGACAGTGTGAAGACACAGGGAAAAGATGGCCATCTAAAAGCCAAAGAGAGAGCTGGAGCAGGATCTTTCCTCCTGGACTCTCAGAGAGAACTAACTCTAACAACACCTTGGTCTCAAACTTCTAGCCTCCAGAGCTATGAGAAAAATAAATTTCTGTGATTTATGCCTCCCAGTCTATACTGCTTTGGTAAAGCAGTACTAGTAAACTAATATGGTAGGATAAACTTGATTCTCAAAATACCTAAGAAAATGATTCAAATATTAAAAACACTCAGGGGGGTGTATGGGTAGCTCAGTTAGTTAAGCGTTGGACTTTTGATTTTGGCTCAGGTCATGATCTCATGGATCATGAGTCTGAGCCCTGTATCAGGCTCTGTGCTGACAGCATGGAGCCTGCTTGAGGTTCTGTCTCTCCCTCTTTTCCCCTCCCCCACTCATGAACTTTCTCTCTTTCTCTCTCTCAAAATAAATAAATAAACCTTAAAAAAAACATTTAAAACGGTACTCAGTAAATATATGTTGATCTATTAAGATTTGAATCATTTAAATAAGTTGAGGTAGGTAAATAATTAGATTTTTACCTTAAAACAGATATTTGTCAATGTAATTTTCATATCTCAAAGTAGGAGCTGGTTCTGTAGAGTCAGAGCCAGGCAACAGGAGAACATGGGAGTGGAGAGAATAGGCCCTCTCAGGATAGGCAAGAGGGTACAGGCTAAAGAGCGATAGGGACGGTAGACAAGATTCTTCACAAGGGGATGGGCCATGGGAATGGGATAAGGCAATCATTTTTTTCTTCTCTCTTTCTTCTTTTTCCTCTTAAACCTCATGTACTGAAAATCCAAGTGCATGTTACAATACACAGATTTTCTTTTTTGCACAGTTTAAATATACTGGCATTTCTTCAGCACTTTTTAAATAGTTTAAGATCTACTTCATTTGTCATTTAAAATTTAACTCTCTTCTATAAAACTAAATGCTTCTTCTAGTAACACTTTGGTGTGGTTGCTTACTCCTAAAAGATATGGTTAGGGGAAATGGGACATAAGATTGTGGGTGTTAGAATAAATCTTGGAACATGTGGGTTTGTTCCAGAGACTGACTAAGGCTCAAGGGGAATGTTGGCTACAAATTATGAAGATTAGATCTGGTTGCTTGCTCTAACATGATGGCCAGAAGCAAACCTCACCAACTCTATGCACTTTTTTCTTTTTTTTCTCCGTGAGAATTAACAATTATGCAGGGAGACAATAAAAAATAAAAGACAAGAGACCTCTGTAAACGATGGAAACTTGAGCACATTCACCCCCATCACTATTATAGATACAGACTAAGATCAACAAAGACAGATAAGCAGAGAGAAAAAGCATAATAAACAGAAACAGGAAATGGTGCCATCAATGTGTACTAAATGTCAAAGAATTGTTATTGCATATGACATATATGAGGCCATATTAGAAGAGAAGCCAGATAATAAATCTCGAAATAGAGGAAATTTTGCTGTCCCGAGAGAAGGGAAAGAGTACTGTGATGTTGCAAGAAGTGATCTAGAAAGGAACCCAGAAAGATTCCAAAATCCAGAGGTCAAAGGGATGTAAGGAAGAAGGAGGATCATGAAAGAAATAAAGAGCATATAACATTGAGGGTTTTTGTTTTGTTTTGTTTTTGTTTTTGTCTGCCTCGGATCAAGTGAAAACTAAGCCAGTGGCTCCAAACTGGCAATGGGCAGGTGAGGTCACAGCAATGGGATAGCATGGGCACAGCAGTGCCTCTCCCTGGTATATCAGGGTTCTTCTCAGCTGTAGTGGACAGGGATACAAGCAACAATGACATAGCTGTAGCTGATGCCAAGAGTTTGAAGCCCAGGCAAATAAATTGAGTGTGTGCATTGAGTAGAAGAATAACATGGAAGAGAGAAGAAAATGTGTCAAAAATGAATTCTTCTTGCAGTAGGACTCAATACTTGGGCTTCCCTCCAACCCATCCCACTTGACTCCAAATACACTGACATATCAACATATTGGTGATGCAAAATTTTGTCTACAAATCCTTTCATTTAATAACAGAGAGGAAGATTCCAAGAGCATCTGGGAGGAAAAATAGTAGATAAATTAAAAATCATTTCACTCTATTTGGGAAGAACATGCCAGTCATGAAAAGGGTCTTTATTCAAAGAAAAGTTATTAGAAAAAAAAAAAGATCCCAATGAGTGGTCTGTTAATATATTTTACAATACACACACACATACACACACACACAAATCAGTCACATAGACGAAAAGCAAGGATATATTTAAATTTTTTTTAATGTTTATTCATTTTTTGAGAGAGAGAGAGAGAGAGAGAAACAGCGTGAGTGGAGGAAGGGAAGAGAGAGACACACACACACAGAATCTGAAGCAGGCTTCAGGCTCTGAGCTATCAGTACAGAGCCAGATGTGGGGCTTGAACTCATGAACCACGAGATCATGACCTGGCCGAAATCAGATACTTAACCTCCTGAGCCACCCAGGTGCCCCATGGATACATTTTTAAAACAAAAATACGGTTAAGGAAATAAAAATGAAGTTTATATACTATCTACTTTATAATCTTATTCAAATATATTGACTTTAAGAAACTTGGGGAAAAATAGGTGATAAGATTATAGAATATAATAGATAGGTGGTTACTATGTAAATCAGGGAAGGTAAAGAAACTTATAATTCAATAAAGTTTTAAAATATTATAGTAGAGTCAGTAAAATTCCCTTCAAAAATTCGTGAAACTATGATCAGGACACAGTGAGCAGTGAACAAAGGTATAGAATATGAATAATTGATTTTGCTAACGAAATGTTCAGAACAGAAACAAATGGTTAAAAAAATCATGAAACCAATCATTGTGAGCTGAAGAATGACCTAACAATGATCAAGAGAATAATACAATCCAGAAAATAAAGGAAAAGGAAAACCATTTAACTTTATTTAGCAACTTTGTTTAAAAAACAAAACAAAACAAAACAAAACGAACAAGATAGGGTGTGACGGCGATCTGGCTGGTCAGGCGGGGGTCCCCTTCCTCACTCAAGACTCCATGTGCCTCCTTCCCGAAGGTGTGTGCATGCTCATTCAGAGAGGACGACCTTCCCTGAGAGAGGTGGACCATTTTTCCATCAAAGGTATATAAGTAGCTGCGCTCCCCTGCTAAAACTTCCAAAGGAGCTCTCAAGGTCAATGTGTAGGAGAACATAGGGTAATCTAACTGCCAAGACTCCAGACACATCCAAATGAGGCACTGCGTGTGGCAGTCTGCCTTTCTTAAACAAAGAAAGGAAAAACAAACAAAAAGATAAAGAAATAATTCACTATAGAAATAAGAGTCTAGGGGCACCTGGGCGGCTCAGTCGGTGAAGCGTCCGACTTTTGATTTCTGTTCCCGTCATGATCTGGTTCCTGAGTCTGAGCCCTGAGTCAGGCTCTTCAGCTGCCAGTGCAGAGCCTGCTTGGGATTCTTTCTCTCCTATTTTCTCTGCCCACCACCCACCCCCCTGCTCCTACTGTCTCTCTTTCCAAATAAATAAATAAACTTTTAAAGTAAGAAGTTAAAATGAAAAGAAAGCAGAGTCTGAACTAATTAAATTGACCTATCAATAAAAAGGTCAGTATTTTGTCTTCCAGGTGTCCTTACATTGGCTGACCCATTAAACATAAAGGATACTGTCCTGAGGCAGAAACCTAATGTAGGTAACAAAACCTGGTATTGAAGGAGCCCTTAATTTTAGGGTGCTACAACAAACACAGAGAATAAAATAAACAAAAAGCCCCATTATGTCCCAGCAATTAATTTCTCTGAATTTCCTATCCCCATTAATTCATTTGTTTTTCACTGAGAATGTAACACTTACATGTATATAGGTAGCACTATAAGCAATATAGCAGAGGCTGGAAAAGCATGCATACCAGGGAACAGCCGATGATAAGTAAATCAAAGAACATAAAGAACCACACTAGACCCATCAACTAGAGAAGGAGCCTCTGGATTCAGCCCAAGTCCGAATTTGGCAGAAATATGATAGCAGCGGTACTAAACTTAGGACTGGCAGCATTCCACTTTCCTGGAGGAGGACCTTTGCCTGACATTTGCTCCTGCTCTTTAAACTCCAAAGAGAAGTTTGACTACTAACCCAAGCAAAACTTTCTATTCCTATTCTTTATGTGCCCCTGTAGTAATTTCTCACCCTTAGAATAAGGGAGGAAAAGAGAATTTCCCCTGAAAATGAAATGATGCCCTGGGTAATTTTTATATAGTACACACAGCTAGTAATTTTTAAGAATTTTGACCACTGGATGTATCTGCAACTGAGTCAGTTGAATGGCAGCACCCTCAGAAGAAGAAATGCAGACACTTCCACTGCTGATGAACCCAGAGATGCCCAGGATCCTGGTGCATTATACCTTTGATTTCATGAACTCCTGCAATGACATTGCACAAATTCTCTCTTGTCTAAATCAGTCAGCACCAGTTTCTGTGGGTTCCTGTGAAACTAATTGTCAATACCTTGAATAAAAGATGTTGATATAGGGCACACTAGTGTAGGTGGTTCAGTTAGGTGCTAGCCAATAATGATATCTTCTCTGTTCACTGTTCCCTCTCTTCCACAAAGAGGGAAGCTTTGCAGAAACACGTAGGTGTTTAGAACCATCGGAAATATCTTCCTTAGATTTTTTATGGTATGGATTAGCAATTCTCTGGAATTTCCTATGAGTAGGTAGAATCTGCTCTTTCCAACTTTGATTTTGCACTTCAGCTTCTAGATTATTTTAAATTTGAACCCTGCACCCTGACTAAGGGTTGATGAGAAGTGGAAAATAGAACTGTTCAGGCTTATGAACAATGATAAAATAAGAAATCAATGAAGTCACAACTAAAAACTCTTAGCTCAAGATGAAGAAAACTCAAGGAATTTATGTGGCTCAGCTGAATAAACAGCTTTACTCAGTACAACTATTGGGTTAATACTATAGAAATTAAATTCTCTGGGATTCTTATATGAACATTTTTGAGGAAAGATTTGGATTCTTAAAAATAAATAAAATCAAAATAAGAGAAGGGCCAGAAAATTTGAAGAATCATATCTTTCCAGTAGCAGCTTAAAAATATGGCCCTCAGGGCGCCTGGGTGGCTCAGTCTGTTGAGCATCCGACCTCGGCTCAGGTCATGATCTCACAGTCCGTGAGTTTGAGCTCCACGTTGGGCTCTGTGCTGAGAGCTCGGAGCCTGGAGCCTGCTTCAGATTCTGTGTCTCCCTCTCTCTGACCCTCCCCCATTCATGCTCTGTCTCAAAAATAAACATTAAAAAAAAATTTTTTAAAAATATGGCCCTCAAACTCCTTGACATTCCTACCATTGAGACATGGGGTCCATATCCTCTCCCACCAAATCTGGACTATGCTGGTCTCAAACCCTCAGCCTTAGGAAAGCTGCAGCTTCCACTTCCTCTCTCTTGAGATACTTGCTTTCAGAACTTGCTACTATGTCACAAGGAAGCCCAAACTAGAGAAAGTGGCAAAATCATATGGAACAGCCTCGTGTAGAAGTTCTGGTCCACAACTATCATCAACCTCTCAACAGGTGAGTGGAGATGCATCGCGATGATTTCAGCTTCCATATTTAAATCACATTCAGCCTTTGAAATCTGCCCTTCTGAGGCTTCAGAGCTCAGAGAGTTGATATATTCTGTCTTCAGCATGACTTTTTACAAATTTCTAATCCATAGAATCCGTATAATTAAGTGATTGTTTTATGCCACAATACCTTGTAGTGTTTCTTCATGTAGCAATATTAACTGAAACACACCTACAAAAATCTTTACATGGCATCTTCTTGCAATCTTATATTGAACTCTCTTGTCACAATTGAATAGCAATCCATAAGAAAATGTATTTTTTTCTCATATGTTGTTCAACATCTACAGACAATTTGGAAGGTGTTGAAGAAGAAGAAAAAGTCTGAAATTTGTATCAGACAGAATATATTACAATAGACACAATAACCTACCTTAGATACTATATTCTGTGCTCAACAAACAGCTACAGTTCCATGCTAGACTGAGTTCCATGCTACTCATGGGTAAGGTTAACTGACCCTGAAAGGCCAAAAGTAAAGGAAGGAATTTAAAAACATTAAGAGGCATAAATTTTATGAATTCTGTACTATAAATATGATATTTTGCCCATCTCATTCTTGTACACTATTAAACTCCAGTAGATTCCCCCCCCCCCCCTTCTTAAGGGAATCTTTCAAAAGTGCTTTACCTTTCCTCGTTTCTTCAACAGCAATGATGCATTTTCTGATTTGACCTGAAGGGAAGTCTGGTGGGTCTAAGTTAATAAATCTTCTTATCATTAATTTAAGCAGGGAATGGCTTTAATTGTGACTCTTGCTCCACATATGCCCTTTGGTACTTAGCATACAGTTATTGACTTAGCAAACACATTTTTCTTTTTTTCCAACACATAGAGACTACACAAAGCCAAGCTCTCTCACCTGCTGTGGGAACACTATGCCAATAAGGTTTTGCCACTTTATTACTGCCACAATCTAAGCTATAGAAAGGTTAATCTCTTGGAGCCTTCCAAGACATTAGACTAGTTTATTATGTTAATGATGAAATCCTGACAGAACTAAGTAAACATGAGTAGTAAATTCCCGACAGACTTTTCAAAAATTTATGGATAATGGTAGACAGGAGAAAAATCTCACAACAAATATAGGACACAGTAACCTCAGCGAAGTTCCTGGAGGTATATTGATCTGGGCTGGTCTGAGATATGCACTACAAAGGAAAGACACAGCCTATGTCTTCTTTGATGAAAAAGAACACTTAATATCTCTTGTGCTTAGTTGGATGATAACCATATCTGGATGCCCTTCTTCCACTTGTCAGATGAACAAAAATGTCTTATGATTTAATGGAGGTCATTCATCTATGGTAGACACCTTCTAGAATGGTTCCCAATGATCCCTGCCTCCTGGTTTTTTAAGTACTTTTTAATCCCATCCCCTTGAGTCTGTACTGGATCTAGTGACATGCTTCTAACAAATAGAATATTGCAAAATTGAAGGCATATCACTCCCATGATTAAGTTACAGAAAATGTTTCTGATTTTCTTCTTCCTCTCTCATCTTTTCACTCTCATAAAGCCAGATACACTGTTGCAAACTGCTGTTGGAAGAGATCCACGTGTCAAGGAACTAAAGAAGGCTTCTGGCCAACATCCAGAAAATAACTAATACCCATAGTCCAATAGCTTTCAATTAACTGACTGTTAGAAACAACTACATGAGTGACCATGGAAGCAGATTCTCCCTCCATTCAAACCTTCAGATGAGACCATAACCCTGGACAACAGCTTGATTCAGTCTTACAAAAGGCATTGAACTAACAGACACAATTAAGCTGTTTCCAGGTTCCTGACCTACAGAAACTGTGAGATAAGTGGTAGTTGTTTTAATCCACTACATTTTTGGGTGATTTTTTAAAATGTAGAAACAGTCAACTAATATTCCACCTAAGATAGGCTACTGATCTGGTTTTTCTGCCCCAAGTTCTGTATTAGTAAGTTCATATTCGATATATCTGCAACAGACTAGAATACTACGTGGCACATGATCTGAACTTAGAGCAGGGTAGTAAAACTGAGAATGCTGAGGTCAGGAATTATTTAACAAGGACCTGTGTTTGCTTGTTTGTTTGTTTTTGTTTTGTTTGTTTTCCTTAAGAAAGAGCCCCTGGTCCTAAGGGAGCATGTGACCATTGGACTTAAAGGGCAACACAGACCAGATGTTTTCTGAACCTTCTGACTAAGCACACCCAAAAGCATGCCATTCATAAATAGCTCCAAAAAGAACCTAAAGCCTCAAACAGTTACTCAAACACAACCCCAGTGCACCTCTTATTCGTTATGACTTCATGGTATAATGACCAGTTGAAGAAGATGAAAAATTTGAGCCTGCTTTAGGGATGGCATCACACAGTATGGTAGCCCTAGCCATATGTGTTTTGCAGCAGTGTTAAGTCCCTTCTCAGGGGTTATCAAATGAGGGAGACAAAAAATCTTTCCATTGGCAGATCTTCAAAAACTGCACCTTGTTTTTCACTTTGCCTGAGATGGCCTCAGGTCAAGATATATACTGATTCTTAGACAGTGACTGATAGTTCAGTCAGATATCTAATAAAGGACTTTGAATAGCAATATTAGAGGATTTTGTGAGATGGAGTTTTGGTGAAAGAGCATGTGTCTGAAGATCTAAGAATGGACTTATAGCAGTGCTACAAAATTATTGGCTTGCAATGATAAGACTTAAAAACAGAACCAAAGGTTTTCAGTGAAGATGTCTTGAAAAGTACTGAAAAGAGTTTTAAAATATTTGTATCTTTAGCCAAAAGACTACTATTGCAAAATAGCCTCTCCAAATTCAGAAGGACAGAATGAGCCTCTGTGGATGTCCATAAGCCTTCTTTCCCAACCAGGCCAGTGTTGGTACATTAAGCCCAAGAAACAAAGTGGGTAAAGGAGGAGAGATGGGATCGAACTGTAGGTCTAACCATATGGAATTGCATCTCACCGGGCTTGGCTTGGCCATCCCTCTTGCTGAGACCAAGTCTGAATCCATAATATAACATCATGCATTAGGAGCCCAGGCAGCTCTCTGGTAGTAGGTTGATTACATGTGACCTTTTCTGTCATGAAAGGAGCAAAGATTTGTCCTCACCAAATAGACACCTAATCTAGATTTGAAGTTACTTTCCCTGCCGCTGTCAATATCATTCATCCATGAAATTACTCAATGCTTTATACTCTGCATCCAACCAAGAAACCAATTCAAAATAAAGGAAGTAAACAAGGGGCTGTTGCTTCTGAGATTCACTGGTCTTATTTTCTATCCATCAGCTGTAAGCAACTGGTACTCAAAATAATAGAAAAGCCTATTGGAAGCTGGGGGACAATACATTTGGATGATAGGGTGCTGTTTTTCTCATAGAGATAATCTATTTCTATACCCTAGAGATAAACCCAGTGTTACGAACAAAGGAGCAGTGGTAGAGGGTATCAAAGTGTCTATCAGTATTATAGCTAATAGTCCACCTTGAAAATTTTAAATTCCTTGGGTTGTACCAGACTAAAGATTTTATTATGCAAAAGAATTATGGTTTCTCTGAATTGGAGTAACTGAAAGTGTGACTTGGCTTTACGTAACTCCTTTTTTTATTATTATTTATTTACTTTGAGAGAAAGAGAAAGAGCACACAAATGGGAGAGGGACAGAGAGGGAAAGAGAGAGACAATCCCAAGCAGGCTCCACACTGTTCAGCACAAAGACCGACCTGAGGCTCAAACCCATGAACTGTGAGATCATGACCTGAGCTGAAATCAAGAGCGGGATGCTTAACTGACTGAGCCACTCAGGCGCCCCTATGCAACTCCTAATGTAAATGGAGAAATCATGAAGAAGGAATATTTGTTGAGGTTACTGAATCTGACCACCCAGAGTAAATATGATGGGTATTGTACAAAAATATCCAGAAGAAGAGTGGTTCCTGTTGGCTGTCTCCTGTTCTACCATCTCAATAGTCAAGACTTCATATTCTTTTTTTTTTTTTATTTTTTTTAACGTTTATTTATTTTTGAGACAGAGAGAGACAGAGCATGAACGGGGGAGGGTCAGAGAGAGGGAGACACAGAATCTGAAACAGGCTCCAGGCTCTGAGCTGTCAGCACAGAGCCTGACGCGGGGCTCGAACTCACGGACCGCGAGATCATGACCTGAGCCGAAGTCGGTCGCTTAACCAACTGAGCCACCCAGGCGCCCCAAGACTTCATATTCTTCATATTAAGGTCTTCCCTGGCTTGTCCATGCAAGTAAAGTTGCCACGTGAATCCATGTGTAATATAGAAAGGGTAGTGGAGGTATTAAATCACATCCGTACCTCAGGTTGCAAATTCAAGGACACTGTAATTTCAGGGTTGCCATAACAAAACAGATTACACATGTTAATATTCATGTTTCTTGTATTCCTCTATCATCTGTAGGGTATATTTATAAAAGGAAAATATTATTTTCTTCATAGATCCAGAAAACGTAAATTTGATCAAGACAGATAGAGGAAGAAAAAGCATTACTAAAATATTTTGGAGTCAGAAACTAGAGTACAAATTAGAATCTGTTCAGCTGCAAGTCACGTAAAATGATTTTAAGTAAATCACATAATAGAAAGTTTGAAGTAGAGCAGGCTTTGCTTCATTTCCCTTGGGTCATCTTGCTTCTCTCACCTCTCTACATCAGCTTTCTACTCGGGTGGAAGCCAATGGCTTTCAGCACATTGAACCTCACATCTAGGCACTGGAACACTAGAGTAAAAGATAAAATAACTTACTCACTGTATCTAAAGGCAGGATACTTTTCCAAGGAACCTCTGGGACTTGTCTTCTCACCACTCACTAGCCACAATTAAGACATAGATCTAATCCTAATTCACCTCTGACAAAGAAGATACTTTACACATAGGTCAGTAAAGCTGGGGGTATGGTCACCCTGGGAGCATATGTGTTTGTGTATGAAGAAAAATAAAATACATGAATTAAAACTGCAGCGGTGCTGAAAAGGATGAAAAGGAGACAGATCTGAAATGGTTTATCAGCAATGTAGACGACAACAGAGACTGCAGAACATCAAATGTGAATTCAGGAACTGGGAGTAAAAAATGGCTTGTCTCCAGTAGAAGGGATGTGAGTGCATGTATGGTTGTACATGATGATGGATCATACTAGAATCATGTTAATTTAGGAATCTTTAAGTGTAGGGAAGAATAGTTTATTTGGGTTCTCACAGGGCTGGACCACGATCCTGTACCTTTGGTCATAGCTGACTCAGTTAATGGTAGACTATTGGCCTACTGTGGCCATTTAGATTCTCATTCTCTAGAATTTGAAGTCTGAATGGAATAAACCAAAAACTGAAGATGCCTGAGGCTGTCATCCTATTGGCAGCGAGTTGGGGAAAAAATATCCATAAACTCCAGCTACTGAGAATCTCAGAGCTGCTCTTATTCATGCACCTCCCGTGGTTTGTTTGTGTATCTTTTGCAGCAATGTTGATCAACTCTAATATTCACCCAGTAAATCTTATTTTTTGCTGAAGTTTTGATTTCTGCTGTTGACAACATGATATAATGTTAACTAATACTAGTATGCTGTCAAATTAGAAATCACTGATATAGTTTAAACTTTTAAATGTCTTAATAAAGTAAGATAACTCTAGAATGTGTAAATTGGTTTAAACAAGGATGCTCAGCTTCTTGGAAATTAATCTGTAATTAGAATCCACATCCCCCTAACTCTGGCCAGTGAGTTTTTCAGAAATAGATATAAGAATGCTGAGAGCCTGGCAAAGCAGCTAGAATTCTAGTTTCGAACTTTTCTTTAGAAAGTTTCTACCAGTGTTTTGCAGACACCCTGGGAGATTGCTGACCCCACTGAAAGTGCTATGACCCACTTCTTGATATTTTCCGGGATTTAGTAACCTTTCCTTCTTCTACTAGATGCATTTTATTTTGAACCCTCCACCCTTCCACCACTGTAAGCTTTTCCCATTTTAACCTTAAGACATTTGAGGAATAAAAAGAGTTCCTGATCGTAAACCATGTGAGTGCCCCTCCTTTCCAGTACAGTCTTGTAATACTAAATAACAACAACTGTCTGTTTTCTCAGATAGAGTGATGAGGGGAGAAGTCTACAAGTGCCCTTAAAGGAGAGTATAATACAACAAAAAGGGCAAATGAAAAGCAAACCATGGGGATAAAAATTTTAAAAACTTGTTTGGTAAAATAATCAGACCAATACATCCTAAACTGTGGGTTCAGCCTGAATTTATCTGGGTTCTGACAACATGTTGACCTTCAATCAATTTGTTTTATTTCCTTGAAATAACATTCTCTGATCTTTGTCAGTTCTCATTCAATTCTATCCACCTTGGCCCTGAAGTATGTCAAACTTCTAGGAAATGTAGCAAGAATGTTTACGTCTATTATTTTTTCGAGATTGTGGAATCCAAAGAAAAGTTGATGCTTTTAATCTATAAATCCTTCATTTTCAGACAAAATGAGCGAAGACCAACTCAATCTTTGAGGGAGCATTGACCCATTCTTAGATCCTTAAATTGTAGAGCAAACAAGACAAACACTGGTCTGTCTTGTGTCCTTCAGGAAACAATGAGTTGTGATTTCTGAGAAATAAACCAAAAAGATTTTGTAGAAAATAATGGCGTTTTATCAATGTGGTTGACTATAGACTGGAAGTGAGACTGAGCCTGGTCAGCAAAATAGAGCAATCTGTTTTCTGGCTACTGGTCAGAGAGAATGGTCTAGACTTTGCACCTGTTAGTCCTCTTAGTAAAGCCTCTGGAGCAGATCATGTCTTCATGGGAATTTAAAGAGTTCGATTCAACAACTCTGACAACCCACAATAGAGGTAGTTTCTTAAATCACTCTGATTTGTACCACTGCTCAGGTAATTAGGATCATGTGTTCATTTAATCAAGCCCTGTTTTAAATTCCAGTTCCAGTGACAAAGTTCTTGTCCTGTTTTCTCTGTTATTATCCCAATTAATTACTACCCTTAATTACCTTTGTCTTTACAGACCAGGGGCTAATAAACCACAACCCGGTAATGAAATCCAGCCCACTTATTATTTTTGTAAGTAAAGTTTTATTAAACAATTATGTCCATTTTTTAAGTTTATTCATTTATTTTGAGAGAGAGAGAGAGAGAGAGAGAGAGAGAGCAAGCCTGAATGGGGGAGGGCAGAGAGAGAGGGAGAGAGAGAATCCCCAGTAGGCTCCATGCAGTCAGCACAGAGCCCAATGTGGGGCTTGAACTCACAAACCGTGAGAGTGAGAACATGACCTGAGCCAAAATCAAGAGTTGAACGCTTAACCAACAGAACCATCCAGGCATCCCATGCCCATTTGTTTATGAATTGTATGAGGCTACTATTATGTTACTAACGGCAGAGTTCCGTAGATGTGAAGGACACTATGTGCTCTGCAAAGCTGAAAGTATTGTCTGGCCCATTGCTGAAAAAAGGTTCCTGTCCTCTAACCAAAACCCTTGCTCAACCTTATGCCAACTGCCCCAACATTCAGCCCAATGTTCTTATCTTTGTTCTGTGATCTGTGCATCTGATATCTATTTGAATATTTTTCTCAATTTCCTCTGCATTTTTCAACTCGACATAATTTTTAATTTTTAAAAAAATTTGGGGATAATTAAAGGTTTATGGAAAAGTTGCACCAATATTACAGAGAGTTTCTGCATTTTTGCATTCACTTTTCCCCTGATACATTTATCATGACTAATGAAGAAATATTGACACATTATTATTAACTAAAACCTATAATTAATTCAGATTGATTTCCTTAGCCTTTGTCTAATGTTCTTTCTCTGTTCCAGGATTCCATCCAAAATACCACATTATATTTGGTCTTCATCTCTCCTTTGGATCCTTTACCCTATGATAGTTTCTTATTCTTTTTGTTTTTTGGGTTTTTTTTTGATAACTTTGTAAGTTTTGAGGAATACTGGTCACATATTTTATAGAATGTTCAATTTGGGTTTGTGTGATGTTTTTCTCATGGTTAGACAGGGGTTACAAATTTTGAGGAGAGGGGTGCCTGGTTGGCTCATTTGGTGAAGCATCCGACTCTTGATTTCAGCTCAGGTCATGATCTCACAGTTTGTGGGTTCAAGCCCTGTGTTGGGCTCTACACTGACAGTGAGGAGAACTGCTTGGAATTCTCTCTCCCTCTCTCCCTCTCTCTCTGCCTCTCCCCCACTCATTTGTGTGAGCTCTCTTTCTCTGTCTTTCAAAATAAATAAACATTAAAAAAAAAAAAGAGTCTCGAGGAGAAAAAGCACAAACATCAAAGGTACATAAATCAAAACAACTTATTACTGTTGACCTTCATCAAATGGCTAATGCAGTGTTTGTCAGTTATCTCCACTAGAAAATCATTCTCCCTCCCACTTCTCATACTATATTCTTTAGAAGGAAGTCTATATGCACTGTTTTTGGCATTTTTCTTATCAGCCTCTCTATAGCCAATTACTATCTTTATCCTTTGGCATCTCCATATGATTCCCTAGCGAGTTTTGCTGATGCCTGCATGGATTCATGCTTATTTTCTGCCACCAGACACTCTGGAATACCACATACTACCATCTCTTAGACCTCCTTCTCACCCCTAGTTGTTTGTGTTCAAGTGTCTGTCCCATCCTGGCAGACCTATCTACTTTCCATATTGTCTTTCTCTGCTTTGAATTGTGACCTTGCCAATCAAGGTCACTTATAGCAAAACAGACATGATTTGTCGTAGATTGAGATATGAACATTGAAAGAAATGAAACAATCTATAATTATTAGGAACATTTAATGACATGATGGAATCCAACAATGATTCCAAATATGATGAGTTGGCAGTGATGGGGGGACATTAAAATGACTCTATTTAGTAAGCACTTGGGTGTATGTGAGCAAAAGCTGTTGTGTTGAGAGTAGATTTGCAGACTTCTTGAGGATAGATAGGCTCTGGGGTGCAATAATGGATATTAACAGCATCCAATTATATATGAAAATAGCACATTGATGTAATTATCTATTTTTAGAGAAGGCAAAAATTTTACCAAGCTTATAATGCATTGATCCAGGAGAAGTCATGAGGATTCATAAAGCAATGAATCAGGAGATGTCTCAGAAAAACGTTTTAACCAATTCAACATTGCAGAACGTTTACAGAAAAAAATTAAAAATGAGGAAGCAGTGGAGAATCTACTCAAACAGGAAACCTATTGCTCCTGGCCAAATTAGAATAGAAGATAAGCTTTGTGAAAATCATGCTGGCAGCAGAGAGAATACTTTTAAGAATTGGAGATCATTATAATGCAGGAAAGCATTTAAGGTGCTACTTAGCTGAAGGTTGGAATTAAAAGTACAGCCTGCCCTTGGATCTATTCATAGAAGCTGTAATGTTTATTAGCATGTGAGAGACAGTCATTAAGGTGTTACTGCCTTAATTTGTATCAGGACATATAAGAAATAATTTAATTAAGTATTAAACAGTTTTTCCATTTTTAAAACAATTTTTTTTTTCATATTTAATCTCTGACCAATTTGGGATTCACTAACAATTTCTTTCTAGGTATCTTAGGTCCAGAACTCAAACATCCAGCATACAAATCATCTAAATTTTAGTGACTACGTGGTTTTCCTTTTTTCTGAGTTCAACCATTAGTTTTGAGTGAATTTTGATTAAGAAAAGCAACAAATTACATTGATAAACACTGCCCTTAAGTGCCAGTTTCTGAGGTACAGACTCCAGCTGTGTGTTTTCTCATCAATGGCGGGAGAGTTTTAGGAGGGGAAGTTAACCTTGTTCTTCCTGCCCTTTGTAAAGTGAAGCTCTCCCCTTTGAGATAAGTGATAATTAGAACAAGGAGTGTGTCATTTAACCAAAACATTTGACTCCATAATTAGATAGCCTTAGTTTTATTCAGATCGCACAAAGAAGCTGCAGGCTTCCTAAAAGCCATGGGCAGGCTCCCCAAACCTCCCTTGGAGATGCTCCTCGGTAGGAACCTTGCCTGAAAAAGGGCTCTGGAGTGGCCTCCATCGATGCTGGCGGCAATGGTGGCTTTACAATGCCTGTAAAGGCAGGATTTGGCTCACTGTACTCTCAGACCTTGTTTTCATCCTCTTGCTTTGTCTCTAAATACATCCAAATTTTTTTTTTTCCTATGAAGCACACTGTTCCCAATGGGAGTTCTGAGTGAAAAGCTAAAGCTATAATTTGTTTTAGTGAAATATAGAAAATAAATGCATAAAGTATTTCTCCAGAGGCAGATCTGAATTCTACTGCCTTAAATATTAGGAAAAATGATTTGTACATGTTACTTACTCATTTGATCCAATTTTACTCAAAAAGGCACATTGATACATGTGTTTAAATATTTTATATTAGCCATATATTCACAACCTTTGCTTACTGTTAGTATTTATTATTACCTTTTGCTGCCTTTTAAATCTGGACCTCCACTGCCTTTAACTTTTGAATTATTGACACACTTTATAGCTTTGGCTTTAGGGCCATGATGTTCTCATAATTACCTGTGTCATCAATTCTTTATTGACTCAGTGATAAGGGTATTGAACTACTGGTCAGGCTTGTAAACAGCATGTTTCTTAGATCAATTTGAACTGGTCTTTCTTCAGACTTCTATGGAAAGTGTACAAGACTGAAATAAAGGTAACAACTCTCAGGCCCAATAACATACTCATTCAGCATCATTTACGTAAGAATTTGGGATACAAATCATGAGCTACAATGACACAGATTCAGTCTTAGATGATCAGCTGTGTTTTCATTTGCATATGTTTCTTTCCTCCCCACCAGTAGGTTAATAGTGCCATAACATGTGTCTTTACCCAGAATGGTATTACAAAGGATGGACACGTAGATGCAGTACATAGATTCCAACTTGAAGGAACTACTTATTGTCTCAACTACTGAGAGCTTTATCAGACCCTTCAGAGATTGCCCTGGCTAGAACAAGCCACGTCACCCAAGGGTGGTCCATATGCGATGCCTGACAGAGGCTAGGTTATAAAGGCCTGGTCATGTTGGCCCAACATGAGATAACACCAATGAGACATTCCTTCTCAAGCACTCCCTATGGAGCAGGCCAAAGTGTTGTCTGGCCTGTATCATAGCTCACCTTGTCCCTTTGCCCAATCTTTCCTTTCTCCTTCCTCTCTTTTCCATATCCCACCACTACACTCTGTCACAGGGTCTGCTTTCAGAAGAAGCTACCACAAGTGCCTTGCCAGTATCCAGCCTGATGTGAATTGTAGTTTGGGGTGATAGGCCTTTCCAAACAAGCCACTCAGTGCTAGCTGCTAGCTGCACCCTAAGAAATGGCAACAATTCTAACATCCCCTTAAGATATATGGCATTTAAAGGATGACAGCAAAGCCAGACATTGTGGCTATATTATAAGATGGCAGATACAATAAGTAAGGATACAATATAAAAAGAAAATCTTGGGGCACCTAGGTGGCCCAGTCGGTTAAGCATCTGACTTTGGCTCAGGTCATGATCTCACTGTTCATGGGTTCAAGCCCCATGTCAGGCTCTGATCAGAGCCTGGAGCCTGCTTTGGATTCTATGTCTCCCTCTCTCTCTGTCCTTTCCCCACTTGCACTCCGTCTCTCTCTCTCTCTCTCTCAAAAGTGAATAAAACAGGACCACCTGGATGGCTCAGTCAGTTAAGCGTTTGACTTCAGCTCAGGTCATGATCTCACGGTTTGTGGGTTTGAGCCCCACATCAGGCTCTGTGCTGACAGCTCAGAGCCTGGAACCTGCTCAGATTCTGTGTCTCCCTCTCTCTCTGCTCCTTCTGGGCTCGTACTCTGTATCTCTCTCAAAAATGAATAAACACTAAAAAAAGTTTTTTAAATAAGTTATTTAAAAGTGAATAAAACATCAAATTTTTTTTTAAATAAAAGAAAAGAATCAAAACTGGAATAATTCTTTCTTTTGGGGTGATAAACATCATGTAGCAAATCTGACACAAGCAAAAAGGATCCTAAGTACAACAGAGTTCCTAGAGGGCAGATGGGGTCAGTGAGGCCCTCTTTAGAGATGGAGATTTAACAGGATGAAATAGAAATAATATGCCAACCAATAGAAAACACCAACCAACTAATTTCCTCAGTATTAGAGAATCAACATTTAGCAGATGATCATATAACGATCTGGAGAAGGGGCTTCCTGTCTAACCCTAGAATCACCTGATGCCTGAAACCAACACTCAAAGATTTTGCTATATTGAACAAGGCCTCAGAAATTCCTCTGGAATAAAAGGTGAAGCAAATAATTTTTTGAGGAGGTTACACCTGTTTTGGGTTTCTTTCTAATGAGAAGATTAAAGTGAGATTTACTACCAGGAATGCAGAATGAAGTGATGTATGACTTGATACAATCCAGCCATTCCAGAACAGTCTTCTCTGAGGTATGGTTGGCCCACAAGCATAGGGCAATTATCTCAGTGCATGGAGTGAGCTAGAGAGATGTAGAAATATAAACAAAATTCTATAACTTCGCCAGAAAGCAGCTTCATAAAGGAAATTAGAATTCTTTCATAATTTTTTAAATTCATATTAGTGGGGAATCTTTTGCAGATGTATATGCTTATCATAACAATAATGAATCATCTCATCTGGGGCTGATAATGATAGTGCATGTGAAAGTATTTTGTAAATTTAAAAAGACATATAAAATGTTACTTGTCACTGACACAGTGCCTGGAAAAGTGGGCAAATCAATAATTGCATGGTGAGTGAAACTACTGGAATATGATTCTCTTTATTAGTAGCAGTATGAAAGAATCTATTTGCTTTTGTTATACATCAGTTTTTACACGTAGTAATTAATATGCAATTAAATATAGAAAAATACACTTTTGTATGATTTCAGAGTCAACATTCCATGGACAATGTAGGCACAATCTTATCTTTATCTTTTTTTTTTAATTTAAATTCCAGTTAGTTAACATACAAGGTACAATCTTACTATTAAATAATCCACCCAAAAGGAATAGTTCTTTTTCATCTCCATTGTGAGAAGTCCAAGAAGCCCTCTTGGTTTGTTTTGTTGTCTAATATTTTATGGAAGGCTATTGACTAACCTGATCCTATAGTTGCTGAAACATAAGAGATCACTGATCACTTATGAATTCAGAATTCCTCACTTTATGTTCTCTTCGGAGAAGATGATCTCAGATGATATGCTATCACACTTTTATCCAAAGACCAGACAAGAGAAAGAATATTTATGGAAATTTGACAGATTTATAGTCCATTTATTTTACCCTTAAACGAAAATGAGCTCCCTGAGGGAAATATGCAAAGATCATACTATTTGATTTTCTTGTCTAATTACAAGGCTCTTTCAAAGAAAGAATAATATTTAAAAATTAGTAATGAAAGATATCCTATTAGGTCTTTTTTTTCTTTCATCTTTAAACACTTTTGGCTTTGGATCTATTAGAGAATCTGGTAAGAGATATGAACCTGCACCCCAGAAAAATGCAAATCTACAAAAACTGTATATGTATATGTACTTACTTTATATTTACTTTCACCAATACACAGACTCTTTGATGCTCATTCATGGACTTTAGGGACCTATAGACAAGAAGTTGAAATTTCCCTCCAGTAGACATCCACCCTAATTCTAGCATTTACCTTTAAGCATCCCGCTGGTTATTGGCTTCAGCTAATGTTTTACTGTTAGCTTATTAAGAATTTTGTACACTATACTGAATTTCCTCAAAGGACTTTTTATGATTTACTGAGATAATTTTCTCATTTGACCTATTAATATGATGATTTAAATTAATAGGTTTTTCTGCTTTGAGAACATTTTGGCATCCCTGAACTAAATTAACTTGGTCTTGTTGTATTTCCTGGTGGATTTGGGAACTGTTTACTATAGTCACTTTCAATAAAAAGATGCTTTTCATCACAGTATTCAACATTATTGTGGAGGTATGATAATTAAAACTTTAAAAACACTACCAAGAGGATAATTTTGTTATATATCTAGCTATATCCATATCTACATCTACAACTATATACCTATATAGCTATCCAAATACCTTTAATGAGCTAATGTTATACTGTTCTGTTATTCACATCTTGGTCATATATACCTAAATTCAAAATCTTGAGGTTAATTGCATTTTTAAATATTTTCTGTAATAAATATTTTAGTAATTGTATAGCAAAAGGAAAAAAAAAAAAAAGAAATAAAAGGTGCTTGCCAACCTCCCAAGTAGGAACTTGAAATCAAGGCTTAACATACCCTTGAATTTTGAGTCTATAGATTGCTCTCCAAACCTGATCGGAATCCTCAGAATTCGTTCCTGAGTTTTGAAATCATAACACTGTCAGTAAGCTTCCTTCAAACCACCATGATGGCTGGTCAAATTATTGTTCAGAGCTGTGCCATGATCCCCAGTGAAGGGAGCAATGAAGGATGATAAGAAATTTTGTTTTCAAGAAAAACACCTAAACCAAAAACACAATTCTACTTCTAAGAATCTTTGGAATTAAACTAAGCATGCTGCTGCACATTGAGAATAATAGATGCTTTAGATGCTTCAGCAGTGAAAGGCAAAGGAGCCACAGTCTGACAGAAGAGTTAACTAGTTGGATATGGCCAAATGGTTTGGAGATCGACAAGGGAAGATACTACAGTTAATGAACCAGCAGGAGAAAATACATATTTTTATGGAATTTTCAAAAGCAGATGGGGCCTCTTGTGGTTGGAATTGTTCATTCATACATCCACTAAAAACAAAGAAATAGAGTAGATCTGAATGGTAGATCATGAAAAAGTATTGATATTATTTTGTATTCATTTACTCATTTATTTACATGTTTGTTCATTGAATATGTGTAAAGACACTGCTCCAGCCACTATAAAAATTAAACAAAATTCCTAAAAATTGCTTCTGAAAAACCAAAGCATTACTCAATATTACTGTATCAAATTTCATTCATGATCATTAATACTAATGATTCCCTTCTCTGAAAGGCTCAATTGCCATATAGGGTTCATTTTATGGCTCTCTGAAACAAGGCAGTACAAATGTATATGCAGGTGAACCCATTAAATTCATCCTCTGGCAAGAAAGACCCCTTCAATTCAAAAAGCCTTATGACTGTAGCTACAGTTTGTCTCCATTACCTTATGATATGAGATTCCTGACACTTTTTTTCTGGCTCTGGGTCATGGCTGTGTGTCTCCCCTCCTTGATTTCTCAAGCAAACAAATTTCTTTCCCCTGAAACACTAGTGCTGATCCTGCCTCAAAGGAGTTGACGCTGTCTGGTTCAACAAACGCTTCTATTAAAAGAAACTGCAGTTGGAAAACATAACCAGCCCGGTTTTTCCAGTCATCAAGTTAGCACATTCCAAAAATTGAGTAGATCCAATCAATTATGTCACTTAGGCTGACAAAAATTGCAGAATCAACGGAGTCATATATTAATGACATCAGAATGAACTGCCATTCCTTGTTTGTGACTTTCCTATTGACATGTCATTTAATTGTTATGTATTGCAACTAAAAAATATGTCACATTATGAAAAAAGTATTTTTCTGGACTGAAACAACACCAATACGGAGAATAAAATTTGACCCAGACTCTTCTCGAGAATGTGATACACCACACAGAGCAGTTATTCTTTCTCCTTCTTGTTTTGAATTTTCATTTCCCATATTCCTTTTCTTTTGATTTTTCCAATTAAGACATAATTGTCTTATAATTTTCTTTTGAAGATATTTTAATAACAAAGTGCGTGTATGTGTGCGTATTTGTATGGCCTGCTTTGTATAATTTCAGAACCACAAAAACCATCCAGACAGGATGCAAAGAATATCCACAAATAGACTGTTACTTTATCGATTTTGGAATCCAGAGGGACCAACTTAGTTATGTGCGCTTTTTTCCCTAGCTTTCTTTCTCTTAATTATTATTAACTATTTTTGATTAGCGCCTTCTCTACCATTATGAATTTTCAACATATTGCAAAATTTCTTATTTTTCTGCAAAGGTATCCAGAAACAGCAAAGGGAGTCTTAGTTTTGGACTTATATTTTGTTTGCATTTTAAACTTTTTGATAGGATAATGTTAACATATAACTGCTAATAAGCCTAGGTTTATCTCATAGTCTGTGTTTTTTTGTCTTCATTTAAAACACAGTCACCAGGTTTGTCTATGATGTAAATATACAATATAAGGTATATGGAAACACTCAGCATTCTTATTCAACACCAGTTTCATTGAGTGACCCTATACATGAGACATTGACTCTAAGGCTGCTCAGCACAGAAAATAGAAAGCATTTCATAATGGCTTAACTAAGTTTTTTATTCTACAATGATTGTTTTGCTATTTAGAGCAGGTGCATCCTAAGATGAGCATTTTTTCTGTCACTGGATCTGTTTGCCACTTTTTATTTTAAGTTAGAGCCAAATCTTTTATGAATATGAAACTGGTTCAAGAATAGGACAATTGAGCTCAAAAAGTTCTGTCAATTGCTTTCCTCAAACTGATTTTCCTGACAAAAAAATTTATATCTAAAAAGAATATCCATTTCCTCTCTCAAACAAAGCATACAAGGTTAACCCTGGTGAATAAAGATAGAAAAATATAGCATGAAATCAGCTATTTGGACTTAAAGTGTTAGCCGCATTGTAGCATGTTAGCA
This sequence comes from Leopardus geoffroyi, assembly GCF_018350155.1. Lineage (NCBI taxonomy): Eukaryota > Metazoa > Chordata > Mammalia > Carnivora > Felidae > Leopardus > Leopardus geoffroyi. The sequence continues at coordinate 92,367,311 of NC_059336.1, read as the reverse complement.
AATAGGAAAGAGTTATAAAAGGCTTTTTTTTTTCCAGGGAGAATGGGTAATAGAATATACCTTTTGTTTTATAAAATTGCTTATTTTAAGAAATTCTAGCACAATCCATAAGCCACATCATTAAAGTGAGTAAGCAATATTCCTAATTTTCTCTGTGATAGAGATGTAAAAACTCAGTCATCACGCGAAGGATAAACAGACATTCAGAGGTAGATAAATAGGTAGAAACTTTTATAAGTATCAATCTCCACATGCTATTTTGTTAAATAGTATTTATTATAATTTTAGTGGAATTTAACATAAAAAACTGAATCTGAGGTAAAACTGAGTGATTCAATGATGTATTTTTAAAAATATATCTTTATCTCCCCTCTCAAAAATAAATAAACATTAACAAAAATTAAAAAGGGGTGCTTGGATGGTTCAGTTGGTTAAGCATCCAACTTTGGCTCAGGTCCTGATCTCATGGTTTGTGGGTTTGAGACCCGCTTTGGGCTCTGTGCTGACAGCTCAGAGCCTGGAGCCTGCTTCAGATCCTGTGTCTCCCTCTCTCTCTGCCCCTCCCCTGCTCATGATCTCTATCAAAAATAAATAAACATTAAAAAAATTAAAATATGTCTTTATCTCAAGGGAAAGCATTTTAAAAACATGAGAGAAGCTATAGTTCAAAACATGAAGAGGACAGTCATTATTATTTTTAACAGTAGGTTAGGCTTGTGGACAGTAAATTTCTTTTCCATAGACGTCTTCTTTGAAGCTCTAACTAACTTATCTCTCCCTTCCCATATTTGTTGCTCTCTATCTCATTATCCTGATTTGATTCCTTTGAGGCATTTGTCCACTAAATAAAATTATTTACATTTTAAATGTGCTCTCTGTCTCTGTTCCTTCACTAGACTGTAATACTCCTGATAGAAACTTTATAGCACGGTTTCCAGGTGCTAAGTATTTACTGAGGACAGAAATGATGAGGAAATTGGTCCTTTTACACTTCTTCCCACCTTCTCATCTCTCCTGCCAAATGTTATTATTTATATTACTATTTTTACATTGTCAAGGTGTAATACAACTATATTCTGTTCTATAATCTCAATTCCCACATGTGTTTAGTCTTAGTTCTGTGTGAAAATTAATTAAATGCTCACCCATATTTTCTCCTTTTCAGGCGTTCTGCATCTAATTCAACACTGAATTAGATGCATTTGGCCAGTGGGGAAAATATCCAAGAGTCACTAAATGTTATTTGGGTGATGTTTCAGGAGATACGTTCATTGCCTTCATACTTGAAACTCATATCCATTGGATATATTATTATTGGATCACATTCACATTGTTTTCCCCACAGGTTTATAGACATTTTTTCTTTGTCTTCTGGTGTTTATGTTGCAGTGAAAAAATCTGAAGTTAGACAAAACTTTTCATCCTTATGGATAGACAATATGTCTTCGTTCCTGAATATGTGAGCATTTCTCTTTTCTTAGAAATTTAATAATTTGCCAGTCTATGTATAAATGTTGATTATTCGCGACTGATATATATCCATGTATTTCTTTCTTTTTTTTTCTGTCCCATTGGTTAACTTCCCTACTTTAGGAAAATAAATTATGCTTATGCCTGTTCACCTTATCTCTCCTCACATTACATTTCCTTCACTGTATTTATGTGTTCCATTGATGTCATCTATTATTTCTCAAGTCTTTCCTATACATGAAGGGGAGATAGTCATTAAACAACACAAAAGTAAATATTATAAAATTACAAATTAGGATAAATGCCATAAGGGAAAAAAAGTTGATGTCCTTATCGAGTTTTAGGAGGCCCTAATTTAGATCCTGAAGTTAAGAAAAAGTTCTCTGAAATGATATTTAAGCTGGGATATAAAGGCTGAGTTAGAGTTCATCAGGTGAAGATTTGGGGAGAATCACCTCATTGGGAGGAAATAGTATGTGTGAAGTCTCTGCACTGGGAAAGTACTTAACATGTTTAAAGAACTGAGAAACAGTCAAAATTGCTGATGTCCAATGGATTCCAGGAAAAAGCAAAATGATTTGAAATTATCTTTTAGAGAGAAGGAAAATCAGGTGGGGCATGGTAGCAGGTTCTATTTGAATCTTAATTCAATTATAATACAATTAAGGGATTTTTTTAAAGGAAAGAGATGAAGTGTGTGTAATAATAGAATATCAATCTGACAGTTGTATGAAATTTACAAGGTAGGACAAAAGGTAGAATGAATAGATCAATAGGTGGTTGTATTCTGGATAAGAGCGGGTGATGGTCTGCATGACAGTGATAGCAATGGACATGGAAAGAAATGGATAAATTTAAAACATTTGTGGGAGTTCCAACTGATAGGATTTTTCAATGGGTTGAGAATTGCATGTGTGAGAAAAAAGATTTCTGATTTGCACAGTATGAGTAAAGACACCATTTACCAAGTCAGGAAAATTGAGAGGTATCACATCACTTGCTTGGTGGTAGGACTTTGGAACATAAGAGTTCCTCTGTCTATATGTTAAATTTGTGATGTCCATTGGATAGCAAAAGGAGATGTGAAGCAAGCGGCTTTATATATGGATTTAGTGCTCAATAGAATGATTATGATTGATGGACATAAGATTGAGAATCATCGCAACTATAATACATCTTAGTTGGTTCGGACTGCTATCACAGAATACCATATACTGGGTGCCTTATAACAATAAATTTTTTTGTCATAGTTCTGGATGCTGAAAAGTCCAAGGTCAAGACACTGGAAGACAGCGTCTGGTTAGAGCCCACTCCCTGCTGCTTAGACATCTGTTTTTTCACTTTGTCCTCACATGGTGGAGAAAGTGAGATCTCCCTGGGGTTTCTTTCATCAGGGCATTAATCCCACTCATTAGCGCTTCACCCTCAAGACCCAATTGCTTCTCAAAAGACCCACTTCCTAACTCTATCACATTAGGAGTTAGATTTTCAGCATATGAATTTGGGGGGACACAAGCATTTAGTGCATAACATGATCAGAATATACTATTTAATTACATAGAACTCTATGATACCCACAGGGTGTGCATAGAAAAATAAGTAATAAAATATTTATGGAATAGTTATTATAAGGTAGGTTCTGTTTAAAATAATTTACTTGCATTAACTCATTAAATCCTCATTGTAACATCATACAGCAGGTTACTCATATCATTCCGGTTTTAATAATGAACACTCTGAGGCAAAGAGAAGTAACATTCCCAAGGGCATAGAGCTAATTAATCATATTTCTGGAATAAAAAAGGGTAGGAAAGAAAAGAGGTGAGGAGAGGAGAAGGAAGGAGAGGAAAGAATTCAGGGGAGGTGGGGAGGGTGGTAAGACCAAGGGTGACACTAGAAACAGGGACACTCCATTTGTCACGCAACATTATCACAAGTCACCGGAGGAATGTAGTAGGATTTCCAAAAAACACTAACTTTGCAGTTAGCAGTCATGATTTTAGAGTGAAACCAGTTTATCTTATTTTCTCCTTCAGACTCCAGCTTCTCTTTTATGGGTTCAAAAAAGACAATTGGAGTGAAACATGTTGGGAATTGACCAAGCAAATAGGACAGAAGTATAGAACACCAATTTTGCTTTATAGCACCAATATTGCTTTTAATAATAATTGAATCTAATTCAGTAAGGAAGATAGAAAAGAGAAATGTTGAGAATGTTGTAGGTTTAAATTGTACTGGTATTAAAGACACATACCCAGTCAGGTCTTGAGGGGAACATGAAATATTTTTGTCTATGTACTCTCCCACATTTTATAGTTTTCTGATTCATCTGTGTCATTGGACCATTATTACACTTACTCACATATTTCTATTGTGTGCTTAGGGGGACACAGGGAGGCTTGTGGAAAAAAAAAAAAGACAAGAGGCACCTGGTTGGCTCGGTCGGTTGTGTCCAACTCGTGATTTGGCTCAGGTAATGACCTCATAGTGTGAGTTTGAGCCCTGATGTCAGGGTCTGCAATGACAGCAGGGAGCCAGCTTGGGATTCTCTCTTTCCCTTTCTCTCTCTCTCTCTGTCCCTCCCCCTCTCTTTTTCTCTTTCTCTCTCAATCTATCTGTCTCAAAATAAATAAATAAACATTTTTTAAAAAAGACAAAAGGAGGAATCTGGGTCAGTTAAAACTAAATAATAATTCTTATTAAGGATTTAATAAAACAATTTGGGGAAAAGGGAAAAAATGATTTTTTTAGCCTTTTTATCTTTTCTGTTTCAACCACTTAAAGCAGTTTTTGTTTGCCCTTCTAGTTTTTACAATACGAAATTTGAATTTATCAAAGTATAACTTCTTTATGGTATACAAATTAAGCACCAAAAAAAAGTGTTGCCGGAAAGATGCATTTTTCATCCAAATACAGTTACTATGGAGGGTCAATGGAATAAAAAACAGGCAAAAGGATTTTACAGAGGGTCGAACACGGTAGACTATGTACTTTAACATAAAGAAAGAAATTCCTCTGTAATATTGAATGATCATATTTTATTTTTAAAATACATCCACATTCCAATAGAATAACTGGCTCCAAAAATTTAGATGCTTTCTACTTGGTTTCTGTACCCAGAATTCCTATTAACATTCTCTCCTATTATTTTCTCTCCTTAAGGAGTATACTTTTCTGAAGCTATTTAATAGCCATCTACTTTGAACCAAGTTACTTCTAGATACACAATATTCCCCCCAAGTCTTGTTTTTTCAGCTTTTATTCCAATGGTTTCAATGAAAATTAAAAAAAAAATGCATAACATGTATGTCAGTCAAAAGACTTTTATTCAGGGGCGCCTGGGTGGCGCAGTCGGTTAAGCGTCCGACTTCAGCCAGGTCACGATCTCGCGGTCCGTGAGTTCGAGCCCCGCGTCAGGCTCTGGGCTGATGGCTCAGAGCCTGGAGCCTGTTTCCGATTCTGTGTCTCCCTCTCTCTCTGCCCCTCCCCCGTTCATGCTCTGTCTCTCTCTGTCCCCAAAATAAATAAACGTTGAAAAAAAAAATTTAAAAAAAAAGACTTTTATTCAGAGTCCATAAAGAAACATTACAACTCAATATTAAGACAATAAAAAATCCACCAAAAGCAGGCAAAGGATTTGAAAGTATATTTAATGAAAGAAGATATGCAAATGACCAATAAGCACTTAAAAAAGATGCAGAACATTATTAATTGTCAGGGAAATGCAAATTAAAACCACATAATGTATAACTATGCACCTATTCTAATGGAAAAAACTCCAGTGTTAACAAGGATGTGGAGGAACTAGAATACTCATGCATTGTTGATGAGAATATAAAATGGTACAGCCACCTTGAATAATGACTTCTTGGTTTCAAAATAAGTTAATATATACCACCCAGCCCTTATACTTCTAGGTATGTACCAAACAGAAAAGAAAAAAAATACATCCACAAAAAGATTTGTACACCAATGTTCCTAGAAGTTTAGCACAAAACTGGAAACAGCCTAAATGTCTTTTAATAGGTGAATAGAAAACAAATTATGGTATATCTATAATGAACTGGCCACTTACTTACTACTTAGCTGTGGAAGGCAATACACTATTAATACACACAATCACATGGATAACTTTCAAAATCATGCTGAGGAAAGGAAGCAAGGCAAAATTGAGTGCATAATGGATGATGCCATTTATATAAAATCCTAGAAAAATGCAAACTAATCCATAGTGACAGTAAACAAATCAGTGGTTGCCTGGAGATGGAGGTTAGAAGGAAAGATAGATTACCAAGAGGCACAAGGAAACTTTGGGGGATAATGAAAGTGTTCATTATCTTGACTGTGATGATGTAAATATATCAAAAACTGATTGAAGACTTGAAATATGTGCAACTGGTTTTATTTCTATATACCTCTTTATAGAAAAAAAGGCAGAGAATGCCCCCCTTTGCATCATTTGTACTGTAAATTCTACCATCTTTATGAAGTCGCATCTCTAAATGTCCCAAATGCTTTTTGTCACTCTCTCCTCTGCGACTGCGTGCCTACATTCAACTATGTCATAGAAACAATCACATAATAATATAATTAGCTTCAGGGGGAAAAAGCTTTAGAGGGACACCTAAAATTTGTGCATAGATATTTTCAAATTAAATTTACTACCAATTCCCATGTTGATATTTGTAATTATATCAACATAGCTGTCCCCCCTGTCTGCACTAGGTGGTAGGATCCTTGAGAAAAACCATTTCTTTTTAATTTTTTTTAACGTTTATTCATTTTTGAGTGACAGAGAGAGACAGAGTGCAAGCAAGGGTGGGGCAGAGAAAGAGGGAGACACAGAATCCGAAGTAGGCTCCAGGGTCTGAGCTGTCAGCACAGAGCCCAATGCAGGGCTCAAACTCACAAACCATGAGATCATGACCTGAGCCGAAGTCAGATGCTTAACCGACTGAGCCACCCAGGCACCCTGAGAAAGACCATTTCTGATTAGTCCTCTGTTTTAGCACCTGGCACGTTGACAGTCACACAGTAGGTCTGCTATCCACACCTGAAGGATGAGTAGGTAATGCCTATGACATATGCTCTGCTGTATGGAGTTTTTCTGATATGTTTCTGGGCTCTTGACTCTGTCCTCTACCGCTGATATTGCTTTATAATTGAGGTGTTGGTTTTGACAATTTTCATGACCCATAAAATTTACAATTCCCTGGGAAACATTTAGAAGAAATGATATGGGGGAATTATTTCATCCAGCACCTTCAGTGTTTACATGATAGGTTTTTATCTGCTGTGATACTCATCTTCTGTGAAAAAAATCTTAAGTTTTTTGTTTGTTTACAAAAATCATCTTCTGTTGTCCTCAATTGCGGTTATTTCTGATTCTGCCTTCTGAACTGCAGTATTTACACACGTAATCTCTATTCAAAAGAATATAGCACACTTTGAAAGCCATTATCTACTACTGGAGGTGTGTTTATTATTGCTTTCTGTGCCTCTATTGTCTTCTCAACTAGGAATCCATAACACAAAATCCTGCAAAGCTTTTGTCAGAAATGTCATAAAAGAATATGTTACTATAGGAGATGTGAAAATTCCATTTGGGCTTATTTACCAATTGAGAGAGACAGTCAAGGTTGGGACAATATTATCAGCAAAGACTGCACTGCAAATAGTAATAGGGATTTTTTATTAGCTCTTTTTTCAAGAAGAGAGAAATCTAATAGAAAACATTTTTGCAAGATAAGTGCATAAATAACTAGTTTTGTGCTAGGTTTTCTACTGCTATTTCAATGTTGCCCATTAAGTGTATTTATGGAGTACTTAGTGACAAGAAAATTGTTTGATGGACATGTCCCCCATAATGAGATTTTTCTGAAATTGTAGTTTTATTTTAAGTAAAAGTCTGGAAATGTCCACAATAATATTTTCTGACAAAAGTAGTGGGCCTGGGAGAATTAATATAGACTCGTGTCACCTTTAGCATCCTGGGAAGTAACAGAATTTTTGAGGGAACAATAAAATACTCATTCCCACACTAATAACCATTTTTATTTAGAAAAAATACACACATAGAAATTTGACAGATAAAGTTTCCAAAGGGTCCTATGCTACTCTGTTAAGGCATTTAAAATTTCTTGTTTTATGGTAAACCTAAGTGGAGGCTTGAACACAGACATCTACTCATATCCTGAATCCTAACTGAAATGACAAAAAGATATATAAAAATGGGGGAAATCTGCATCACACATTCAGTAAATTCCAGTCTAAATCTGCTTCTACCTCTCAAATGAAATTGATCTTGTCAAGGTCACAAAGGACGAGCCTTCCAGGATTCTAGGCTGAAGAACCACTTTCCTTCTAACACTTCTGCAGCTCTAGACACAGCTGGCTCCTCCTCCGCTTCTCTCACTTTTTCATTATGTTCTCCTTTTCAGTCTTCTTTGCAGCTACTTTTCTTTAAAACTCCACTTTGGGGATGTCCCTAGGCTCAGTTCCTATACAAACTGAATGTCTGTGTTCCCCCAAAACTCATATGTTGAAAGCTAATCCCCGATGCAATGGTATTGGAGGTGGAGCCTATGGGGGTGATTAGGTCACAAGAGTGGAGCTCTCATGACTGGGATTATTGACCTTATAAAAGAGATCCCAAGGGATTTCTCATCCCTTCTACCATGTGAGGACACTGAAAGAAAAGCCATCTCTGAACCAGGAAGTAGGGTGTCACCAGATACCAAATCTGCCAGTGACTTGGCCTTGGATTTTCCAGCCTCTGGAATTGTGAGAAATTAATTTCTGTTCATAAGCAACCCAATCTGTGGTATTCTGTCACTCAACTCAAACTGATTAAAAGAGTTCCTTACCCATTCATTTTTCCTGGTACACACATTTATGAGATGATTTCACCCAATGCCTTGGCTTTATACATTTATTTGCTGATGAATTTCAAATTCATTTTTATTTGTTATTCTTATTTTTTTAAGTTATTTTTAACATTTATTTTTTTTTGAGAGACAGAAAGAGAGAGCGTGAGCAGGGGAGGGGCAGAGAGAGAGGGAGACACAGAATCTGAAGCAGGCCCCAGGCTCTCTCTGAGCTGTCAGCACATAGCCCAATGTGGGGCTTGAACTCAACCAGCTGTGAGATCATGACCTGAGCCCAAGTCGGATGCTTAACCGACTGGGCCACCCAGGTGCTCCAGAAATTCCTATTTTTAAATCTTACCTCTTCATTAAGACCCAAACTTGTATCTCCAACCATCTACACAACATATCCACTAGGATATTGAATTAGTTGGCTTATGCTAAGTTATAATATAGTAACCAACAATCCCCAAATCTCAATACATTACACCAAAAGTTTATTTACACCCTCATTAAATGTTGCCTCCTTTTCAGCTAAAGAGCTCTGATCCATGCATGTTTTCCATACTTGAATCAAGTCTGAAGAGACAACCTCTATCTGGGATATGCTGCTTTTATGACAGATGGAAAAGAATGATGTGAAAACCATACAATAATTCTTAAAGCCTTTTGTTAGAAGTGGCATATGTCCTTCTACCCACATTTCATCAGCCAAAGCGGATCATACAGTCAAGCCTGATATCCATGGGGCGGGAGAACATAACCCACCCACATGGAGACTCAGCAAATAGTTGAGAACAATTAATATAATTTGGCAAAAATGTCATAAGAATCTTGGAGTTTACATATCCAAAATTTAAATATTTATTTCTCTTTCTTCAGAAGACATGGTCCTCTTTGATTCTTTCCACCTCACCAAATGCCATCCCCATCTATCTACTTGGCCCAACAAGAGGTTTAAAAGGAAGTAGTAATTCCTTCATTTCCCTCTGTCCATCATCCAACCTGTCATCAAATCTTACTGATCCTATAGACATGTCAAAAATCCAATTCTGTCCCACTGTTACCGTGCTAGCCTAAAACACTACCCTGAACAAAGACTGTAGATCTCCAAACATGTTCTCCCATAATCCATTTACCATATGAGAGCCAGCATTTTCTCCTTGAAATATAAATTGAGTATCACACCAATATTGAAAATCCTTCAGTAACTTCCTATCACAGTTATCAAAACATCCTAGAGGGGGTATAGCTCAGTGGTAGAGTATTTGACTACAGTTATCAAAACATCCAATTCCTTACAGTTGAGTATAAGGCCCTGTGTGACTTGTCTCATCAACCTTGCTAACCTCATGTTCCTGTTCCATTCTCCTGTTTGCCGCTGTGCTCCCTTTATACTGACTGGCCTTGGATACTATAGCAAGCACACCATACTCTTTCCCACCCCTAGCAAAAACGTAAGTGCTGATAATCTCCTCTTATCTCTGGACTACCCTCCCGCCCTATAGTTCTCAGATGTAATTTCGCCTCCTTAAAGAGGCTTTCTCTAACCATCTTACCCCAATAAGAAACTCAAATCCATATCCTTGTATCAATCTATTCTCTATCATAGCAAAGTATTTATGTTACTTATACAATGATTTCCTCTGTTTCATATTCATATATTTATTAAATAGTTTGCTGTTTGTCTCTAATACTGTAAACTTCATGAAGGTACTTGCTCTCCACTACCAGTCATAAAGGAGTTAATCTATAAACACTTGTTAAACAAATCACATGATTTTCCAAATCGCTTTGAAGAATTCCTGTAGATGCAACCAAAGTGAAGAAAGAAACCAAATACTAACCAGAAGCTCTCAGTGGGGGTGGGGGGGAAGTGTTTTCTTAGGAATTGGAGAAGTCTGGCACGTATCCAGTAACACCACTGAGAGACACAGGTTCAAGGTAGGAGAGAAGCATAGCAGAAAAAGAAAAAACTAGATATGAATTGCTTCTTCCATCTCTTTATCATAGTCATTCAGAAAGAAATGTAATTCAGGAATCTGAAGGGAAAGTAAAACCACTGTGTGTATTATACACTTTGTGTATTATCATTTTAATGAAAAAAGCATAACAATGCCCTAGTTAACATTCTGTTTAAGTGCTTAACTCACTTAATCTAAAAATTATGTTACTCTATGATGCTCTTATTTACTCCCTATGTTAGCTCCCATTTTAGATTAAAAACCAGTGATTATTTTTTTAAATATGAAATTTGTTGTCAAATTGGTTTCCATACAACACCCAGTGCTCATTCCAACAGGTGTCCTCCCCAATACCCATCACCCCCCCCCTTCCCTCCCACCCCCATCAACCCTCAGTTTGTTCTCAGTTCTTAAGAGTCTCTTATGTTTTGGCTCCCTCCCTCTCTAACCTTTCCTTTTTTTTTTTTTCTTCCCCTCCCCCATGGTCCTCCACTAAATTTCTCAGGATCCACATAAGAGTGAAAACATATGGTATCTGTCTTTCTATCTATGACTTAAAAACCAGTGATTAAAAGAATAAAATAAAATAAATTTTAAAAAAGAAAAAAAAGAGACATCCTCCAAAAATAAGATGGCTTGATAAATTAAAAGATGAATTAGATGATAGGCAAATAGGGCAAAAAGTTCATTGTAAATACAGGTGATGGGTATATCAGTGTTAAACTGATAATTCTTTCAGCTTATCCTTGTATTTGATTTTCTATAACAAAATCTTAGAGGAAAAATAACAAAAAAATCAGTTATAGAGAAAGGTACAGCCATGCTTTTACATTGCATGTGTCTAGTAAGTGGTGGTGCTGAGATCTGAAATAAAATCTCCTTGGACCTGAGGCTCATGCTATTCTCTATCCTGTATGCTTCAACATTGCCCTGTCTTGTGATCTCCAGCTGGGTCCATTAAGTAACCTGAAGACACAGATGTAGGATGAGAGTAGGCAGAGCTTTCCTTTCTATACCTCCAATAGCCCTCTATGTTGGCCTGGAAGACTTTTCAGCATCTAGGCCACTGGGATGGTGGCTGTTCACACGACATAGATGCATGTCAATCTTGTTGGACAGTGGATGGCATGCTAGCTGCTGTTGATGTGAGGTTCTCCTTTGATATCAGTGGCAGATGACTGACACTGCTTCCCATCCTTAGTGATACAGGCTGCTCCTTCAGATACAGAGTGCAGGTGCAACCTCAAGTCTTGGTGCAGAATACCACCTCTCATCACATGCATGCATACACACACACACACACACATACACACACACACACGCACACAGAAAGAAGGAGAAAGAGATGGAGATATAGCAAAAGATAGGAGAAACAGAAAATTTAAAAAGGAAGGAAAGAGAGACACACACAGACATAGTGAGAAGAAGTCAGATATCACTTTTTCCTGTCCAGTCAATTTTACAAAGAGGATCACTACAGTTTTAAGGTTGGGAGCCTATTTGCTGAAGAGAGGTACTGGGGAAAGAACAGTCCTTTATTTTTTTTTTTTTTAGAGAGAGTGCATAAGCAGGGGAGAGGGGCAGTGGGCGAGAGAGAGAGAGAGAGAGAGAGAGAGAGAGAAAGAGAGAGAATCTTAAGCAAGATCCATGTTGGGCCTGGAGCTCAATCCCACAACCGTGGGATCATGACCTGAGCCAAAACCAAGAGTCGGAAGCACAATCAACTGAGCCACCCAGGTGCCCAAGAAGAGCCCACTTTTGAAGTGTTCCTTTCATTTCCCTCTCTCTTTTAAAATTAAAAACTTAATATTTTATTTGGAAAAACTTCCTTTACATACTATAGTAAGATTGATTTACGTATTTATGCAGCATTTTCCAGGATTTCATATCCATATTATGCTACTTTCATGAGAGGGATTAGAAAGCCTTTTTTTTTATACTCTGTAACCAAATATAAAGCTTGGATATTATGTGTTTCTTAAAAGTCTGAAAGAAGAGAGCCTCAAAGATCTTCTCAGACCTATTTCTGTTCTTGAGAAAATGTGTTTAAAATGAATTTTTGCCATTATTGTTTTTGTGTTTCAGCTCCTTTTGGTAATTTATATTTTTCTAGAATATTACCTTTATAGTTAGAAGTCCGTAGTTATTAGTAAAGTGATTTTAGTTTTCCCTTATATGTTTAAAATCTGATTCATGATTACCCAACCAAGATGGAGTGAGGGCTGTTATGTGCCATGACTGATTGGAGGTCTGGATATAGGACAGCAAACAAAACAGACAAAAATCCTCACACTCATGGACCACAAATCCGATGTCTATTTCTAATATTAACAATTTAACTATTTTATTTTTAATTAGTTTTAATGAAGTTTTGCCCATTTTATTAATACATGTATGTTATGAACCCTGGCATGCATATTATTATAGAGTCTTTCTGTCTTCTAATTCATTAAGGTGAATTGATGTTAACACTCTTGCCTACATCCTTAGGGTTGTTTCATTGTTCTTTGTTTCCTGAACTAAGATTAAAAGTGAATATAGTACCATGCTGTCTGGATGATTACACTTTTGTAATACAGCTTGAAGTCAGGAATTGTGATGCTCTCCTTCCTCTTACCCATTTTCTTTCTTTTCTTCCTCTCTCACTTCTTCCCTTCTTTCCCTGTTGTTTTTATTTGAAAAGAAAACAAGGGGCGCCTGCGTGGCTCAGTCGAGATTCCAACTCTTTATTTCAGCTCCCAGGGTCATGGGATCAAGCCCCGTGTTGAGCTCTGTGCTGGCCATAGACCCTGCTTAAGATTTTTTCTCCCTCTGCCCCTCTCCTCCCACTTGTCTAAAATTAAAAACAAAAACAAAAAAAATCCAAAAAACCCAACGACTTCAAACTCTCTGGTCTCTGTGTTCTTAATAAAATAAGATGCTTGCCTCCATCTCTCTTCTTTAAAAACAAAACAAAACAGGGTTGATGAGGGTGGGGGAAAGGGGAAAGTGGGTGATGGACATTGAGGAGGGCACCTGTTGGGATGAGCACTGGGTGCTGTATGGAAACCAATTTGACAATAAATTTCATATTAAAAAACAAACAAACAGGGGCGCCTGGGTGGCTCAGTCGGTTAAGCGTCTGACTTCAACTCAGGTCACGATCTCCCGGTTTGTGGGTTCGTGCCCCGAGTCGGGCCCTGTGTTGACAGCTCAGAGCCTGAAGCCTGTTTCGGATTCTGTGTCTCCCTCTCTCTCTGCCCCTCCCCAGCTCATGCTATGTCTCTCTCACTCTCAAAAATGAATAAGTGTTAAAAAAAATTTAAAAAGAAAACAAAACAAACAAGGTTATTAAGTGCAAATGTGGCTGCATTACAAACATTTTGACGTGGAGTCATCTCATCCTCATGACTTTTTAGCTAGTATAAAATTGACAATGTGTCTTCCTCTTTAACCCAAGAATTTTATTTTGTTTTGTCTTATCTTTTGTGGGGGAAGTATTTACAAATTCCTGAGTGAACTGTTGTTTATAGCTGTGCACCATTCTGTATTTTATTTGCATTTTTCCAGGAAGATACGGGCTGTACTATTTCGACTTTTAGAATTTACGAAGGGTATGATATTTACTAAAAATAAACAGAGGACATGTACAGCATTATATTATTTTTCATAACTACTTACTTAATTTTTGTCCCTTGGATATTTTTAAGATTGAAGGTTCAGTACAGTATAGAATTCATATTTTTGTCCACATGTCTATCAACTTTTCTTTCCATTTTATATGCATTTTGTTTCGAAAAATAGCAAAAATAGATTATAAACATAAAATAGATTATAGCCCAATATTTCTATCTCTAACATCATTCTGAATTATTAGTTGTTCATCTTTGTCATCTTTGCCTCAAATCTTTTTTAAAGAAATAAAACAATTCAGAAAACTCTAAATCCCTCTTTAGCTGCCCACCTTTGCTTCCACCTGTTACCACCTGCTCAGTTCCTTCCCCATCTGCCCTCTTCCGTCCCTTCAACCACTGCCATGATTTTAGTATATGTTCTGCAAGAGGTTTTTATTTATTATTTTTTTTTTATTTTTTCAATGTTTATTTATCTTTGGGACAGAGAGAGACAGAGCATGAACGGGGGAGGGGCAGAGAGAGAGGGAGACACAGAATCAGAAACAGGCTCCAGGCTCTGAGCCATCAGCCCAGAGCCTCACGCGGGGCTCGAACTCACGGACCGCGAGATCGTGACCTGGCTGAAGTCGGACGCTTAACCGACTGCGCCACCCAGGCGCCCCTGCAAGAGGTTTTTAAAAACATCTTTGCATACACATAAAGCTTCCTATGAACATGGATGCACGCTTTAGATTCACATAAATAATATACTCTACGTATCATTCTACACCTTGAATTCACCTGGTTTTATATTTCTGAGTTCTATTTAGGTTTTCATATACATAGGTCTTATTCATGACTTTAACAAGGTGTGACATTCTCCAACTTCTTTCACTTGTCCACAGTGGAAGTGGAAAACTCAATTGCCTCATACCACTTCTTTCTCAAATACCTAACACTTTTTCTCTCATTCCCATTTATTGAAAATTGAAACAGTAAGAACAGCCCCTCCTTAAGCTTCCATCACAGTGACCTACTTATCAGCACCTGTAGCTCTGTGCTCAGACTTCCTTTTGTGTAATGAACGAACTGCCCACAAACCCACCAAAGACCAGCTTCTCCACACACATGTTGGCTTCTTTCTACTTTTGCCCTGTCAGAAACATTCATTCCATTATTTCCCTCCTTCTCTTGCATAATCATTTTCCTCCCCTCCACTGGGTCATCTGCATAAACCCTCTTTTGACTCCACCTTTCCTTTCCCTCCTGCTACCTCATTCTTCTAATCCCATCTCTGGCAGAATTCTTAAAAATAGTTACGGAAATTTTTGTATCCATTCCAAGACATTCCTTATGTAGCATATCACTAGCTACAAGCCCCTTAGTTCACTCTTGCCTTCCCTGAGATACAGTTTGCATACATTTCCCTAACAATTTTTGGCACACTGACAGCATACTTCTTTACCTGCACCCCGGGATGAAAGTTTCTTATTATTTTTATATTCCTTTGGGTCATTTTCAATGCTCAGTCTATCATTAACAAGAAGTTAAACGTTATTTTGCAAAAAGCAACGGGCATAAATTGAAGCTTAAACAAGCTAATAACCTTGAAGAATTGAAATGGAAATGTTTTGCACTGTGTGATTTTAATGCTCAGAATTTGCTGGCAAAATTCAAAGCATCAGTGGCAATTAATATAATGCATCAGATGAAAGAGATATTTGGTTAGGGGAAATAGATACTATTTACCATGACTGCCCAGCCATTATAAGTCAGAAGGAAACATAAGTTCTATTCAGTGTCCTTTCATCTCAGCTCTTTGCTGCAATGTCCAAATCCCCAGAATAATTTGCCCAAGGCATAGTTTGCATTAAACATTGCTCTAACTAGAAAGACTACTTCTAGTAGAGAAAATACACTTAGGAAGGTAAATTAAATTCACAGAATTTAAAATAGTGTGACAACTATTTTCTTCTTCTTTTCTATCTGACCTCCTAAGTAACCAGTTTCACAAGGGTCCTACAACTTGGGGTAACCGTTTCAGGGATTTCAGAGTGTTTAAATCACAAGAAACCATTGCGGGAAATAAAGGGAGATGGAACAAGGCCAGCAGTTAAAGGGGAAACAGGCTTTCAAGCAATCAAAAATAAAAGGATTTCACCTGGAGAAGAAAATTATATTACTATCTCTCAAACTTCTAACAAGTCCCTTTATCCTACTCCTGCTAACAGTAGTCTATTTGCTTGCCTACTTTTGCAAACATCACCCTCTCATGTCTTTGATTTTTCAAAAATTATCTTCTTTGGAATAATACTTTTTAAAATATTTTTAAACATTTATTTATTGAGAGACAGAGAGAGACAGAGCATGAGTATGGGAGGGGCAGAGAAAGGGGGAGACACAGAATCCGAAGCAGGCTCCAGGCTCCAAGCTGTCAGCACAGAGCCTGATGCGGGGCTCAAACTCACAAACCATGAGACCATGACCTGAGCCGAAGTCGGATACCCAACCGACTGAGGCACCCAGGCGCCCCTGGAATAAAACCTTTTAAAAAATGTCACCAAAAACTACGAAATAGAGACTACCTTTGAAACCATGAAACTTGGTCTTAATCCTAGTCCTCTCTCTTGTAATTCAATTCAAACTGATTAATCCATTTCCGTTTAACAGTGTTTGCTGGTTGGTTTCTATATACCAGGCAATGGGATGTAGAGTACATATGGGTTTTTTCCTTATGGAGTTATTTTCTATGGAGTTTTATTATTCAGGAAATTACTAAAAAATGGAATAAGGGTAATGGAAGGTCATGCAATATGGAAGCATATGGTAAGGAGGTGATGGAATAACTTCCAGAGGAGCTAACATTTGAGCTGAAATTGGAAAAAATATATATATAAGAATATATATAAGAATATATATAAGAAGGGAGGAGTTGCAGGCATCTGCAACTGAATCTGACAAAGACCAATACATTTAAGGAACTAAACTAAATCAGCACGTCTGGCTGGAGCAGGACAGAAACAGCAATGAAGCATTTTATATGAACCTAGGGAGAAAGGTAAGAATATATTACACATTGACTTTTCCACCATGTGTGAAGTGGTGAATAATATCCTATTTAACTGGTACCAGAATGTCTTCTGGGAAAGAAACTGTCTTTGTCTTGAGAAGACCCTGGCTTAGCCAGTTGGGGTGGATGTGGTGCCACTAACGCCAGAGGTATTCCCAGTTCTGCTCCATCTGAGAGAAAATAATGGTTGAGCTATTTTTATTTATTTCTTGTCCTCTGGAAGAATGGGAAAGAGATGAGAAGAAAGGCATAGAGAAAGAAGAGAGGACACAGACACTGTCTTTTTTTACATTTCAAAAGCAGAGCTCTTGATGTAGTCTTAGACATGGAAGTTTATTTGGGAGGTGACCTCAGGAAGCAGAGTGAAGGAGTAGAGAGGCTGAACTTAAGGAAGGAAGGAAAGCCAAAAAAAGAGAGTGCTATCGACTTGGTAGATATAGTGGGTGGCCATGACTTATACTGCCAAGATTCTCTGAGAAATTTTGAAGAATCTACCTCAGATGATCTATGTTCAAAGTTTCCCCCAAGAGTGTCAACACTTCACACTTTTTGACTGCTCCT
Organism: Leopardus geoffroyi; assembly: GCF_018350155.1. Lineage (NCBI taxonomy): Eukaryota > Metazoa > Chordata > Mammalia > Carnivora > Felidae > Leopardus > Leopardus geoffroyi. The sequence goes on along the minus strand of NC_059336.1, from coordinate 92,349,787 downwards.
GCACAGAGGCTGAGCAGTATTTTCACAGAACTCGAACAAATAATCCTAAAATTTGTATGGAACCAGAAGAATTTCAATAGAAAAGAACAAAACTGGTGATATCATAATCCCAGATTTCAGGTTAAAGTACAAAGCTGTAGTAATCAAAACAGTGTGGTACTGGCACAAAAATAGATCAATGGAATAGAATAGAGAGTCCAGAAATATAGTCATGATTATATGGTCAATTAATCTTTGACAAAGGAGTCAAGAATATGCAATGTGAAAAAGACAGTCTTTTCAACAAATGTGCTAGGAAATCTGGTTAGCTACATGCACCAGAATGAAACTGGACCGCTTTCTTATACCATACACAAAAAATAAACTCAAAATGGGTATAAGACCTAAATATGAGACTGAAAACCATAAAAATCCTAGAAAAGAGCACAGGAAATATTTTCTCTGATATTGGCTACAGCAACATTTTTAGATATGTCTCTTGAGGCAAAAGAAACAAGAGCAGAAATAAACTACTGGGACCACATCAAAATAAAAATCTTCTGCACAACAAAGGAAACAATCAATGAAACTAAAAACCAACATACTGAATGGGAGATACTTGCAATGCACATATCTGATGAGGCATTAGTACCCAAAATATATAAAGAACTTATAAAATCAACACCAAAAACAAATAATCTAATTTAAAAAATGGACAGAAGACATGAACAGACATTTCTTCAAAGAAGACATACAGATGGCCAACAGACATATGAAAATATGCTCAACTTTACTAATAATTAGGGAAATGCAAAGCAAAACTACAATGAGATATCACCTTGCACCTGTCAGAATGGCTAAAATCAAAAACACAAGAAACAACAAGTGTAGGTGAGGATGTGAAAAAAAGAAACCCTCTTGCACTGTTGGTGAGAATGCAAACTGGTGCAACCACTGTGGAAAACAGTATGGAGTTCCCCCGCTCCCAATTAAAAATAGAATCACCATGTGATCTAGTAATTCTACTATTGGATATTTACACAGAGAGTACAAAAACACTAATTCAAAAAGATATATACACCCCTATGTTTATTGCAGCATTATTTACAACAGGAAAGTATGGAAGCAACTCAAGTATCTATCAATTGATGAATAGATGAAGAATATACGGTATATATATTTATACACAGTGGAATATTACACAACCATAAAAAATAAAATTTTGCCATTTGCATCAACATGGGTTGATGGCATAATGCTTAGTGAAATAAGTCAGCCATAGAAAGACATACACCATATGAGTTTACTCATGTGGAATTTAAGAAACAAAACTAACAAACAAAGAAGAGACAAACAAGAAAACAGACAGATATAGAAAACAAACTGATGGTTACCAGAGGGGAGATGAGTGAGGGGATGGGTGAAATAGGTGAAAGTAATTGAGAATGTACTAATCATGACAAGCAATGAATAACATACAATTGTTGAATCACTGTGTTGTAGACCTGAAACTAATATAACGCTGTATGTTAATTATACTTGAAATTAAAAAAGAAAGAATTTTGAACTAACAAGTATGACAAAGTCATTTAAGGATTTTTAAACACAAATGTTATATGATCCAATTTGCATTCAAAATAAATCATTCTTATTACAGGGTATACATTGGATTAGAATGGTGGTACGAGTAGATGCAAGGAGAACATATAGCAAACGTGTTGCCACAGTCCCACCAAGAGTCTGCAAAGTAAAGGAGACAGATGAATCAAAATGGTCATCATTTGGGGTTTAAACAAGTAGATTAATGAAATATGGAATAATAGGGGAACAGAAAGGGTTAGGAAGAAGATGATATATTTAACTTGAAGTTATGTCGAACTTGAATACCTTTACTGGAGATATCCAATAAAATGGACAAATCTGGCATTTAAAAAGAGTATACATTTAGAGATAGTAATACAGAGTATCTTTCATAAATTATCTAAAACCAGGGAATGAGATAAGGTCTTCTTGGATTAGACTGAATTAAGGAGAGGGACTGAGAGAAATAAGGGGGGAGGGGGAAAAAGAAACAGAAGGAGAGGAGGAAAAGACAAGCTAAAACAGCAACAGCATCTAAAGGGATAAAACCCTAATCATAAACACTTAAGGGCAGGGAGAAGAAGAGGAATTGTAAAAGAAGACTAAGAAGGCACATTTAGATATATAGGAAAAACAACAGAATATGCTTATAAAGAGCAAAAGAAGAGTGTCTTGAAGATGCCTAATGGTGCAACATGTTCAAACACAAACAAGGTTGAAATATGTCTATTTATCCCAACAACCTGCAGGCCAGGGTGACTTTGGTGAGGGGTGTTTTAAAAAGTTCAAATATGATAAAGACAGAGGCATGTCCCTTGACCTTCAGCCTGGAGAGCAGGGTGACACTGGTGGGGAGAGTTTCAGCATGGTGGTGGGGATGAGACTCACTGTGGTGAGTGGGAAATGAGGAAAAGTGAAAATCAAGGGACGACCAAAGGGGTTTAGTTCTCACATAAACACACACACACACACACACACACACACACACACAAAGTGAGTTAGGTTGGTTGCCTGGTGGTCTCAGTCAGTTAAATGTCCAACTCTGGATTTTGGCTCAGTTCATGATCTCACGGTTCATGAGATCAAGCCCCAATCAGGCTCTGCCCTGGGATTCTCTCTCTCCATCTCCTCTGCCCTCCTCGGCTCACATGCACACTCTCTCCCTCACTCTCTCTCAAAATAAATACACTTAAAAAAATAGTAAGTTAGGTATTACTGTCACTATTGTAAGGATGTGAAAATTGAACTTTACAGAAGTTAAGTAACTTGTCCAAGACTACATACTAAATATCAGAGCTGGGATTCAAAATCCTTGTTAAATTCACTTAACCCCCTTATACCACATCAGCCTACATCACCTTAAAAGTGTCAGCCTAGAAATGTCTACAGAAGATGGAGGCATCTTATTACAGGTAGTAATACCTAAATAAAAAAATTAATATTAACTATAAGATATAGACACAACCATGCAAACATAGTTACCATCACTAAAGTGTTAAAGAAAAGCTAATGAGAAAATTAAGAATTTTTTTTTTACATATTACTTTGTCAAAGATTTTAAAGAGAATGGGCTAGAAAGGATATTGGGAAGCATGGAACTCATAATGTGCTTCTGGAAATGCAACTGCCATTATCTCATGAGACTGCAAGCCCCTTTAGGGCAGTTTTCATGTCTTAATCATCTTCGTTTTTCCCACTACTTTTTACAGTTTCTGAAACATAAATGGCTCTTATGAAATATTTATTGCAGTTTATTAAATTGCACTGAATCAAATGAATTAAATAAGACTGTGAATTCCAATTCTAAGACACGATTAATTGTACAATCATTTAAATATAGGTGAGTATCATTCTGATTGAATGTGATTTACTTCTAGATTACTTCTGAGAAGTATATATGTCTATTGCTGAAAAATATATTGTAATGTGTGTCTGGGATTGACTTTATGATTGTGGATATGCGTATTTTTTATTAGTAGGTCCAGCAAACTGAAAGCCAATTTTCCTTCTTCTTCTATAAATAGTGTTTGATTTTTAATATCCATTCATGTAAAATTTCACCTATTACTTCCTCTTAAAGTTGGCTAGTAAATAACTGAGAAGCCAAAAAGTACTCAATAGCTTTAAATGGAGTAGTGCTAACCTGTTATTACAAAGTCTCATGAGGAAGCACCTGGGTGGCCCAGTCAGTTGAGCATCTGACTTCTGCTCGGGTCATGATCTCAAAGTTGTGAGTTCGAGCCCCACATCAGGCTCGCTGCTGACAGCACAGAGCCTGCTTCAGATCCTGTCCCACTCTTTCTGCCCCTCCCCCACTCGTGCTCTCCCAAAAAACAAATTAAAAAGAAATTTAAAAAAAACCAAAGGGTCATGAAAATCTAGTGGTTTAAGCAAAACAGAAATTCATTTCTCTCATGCAAGAGTAGGCAATCGACGGAGGACAGATGGTTCTGTTCCATGAGATCATCCGTAGCCCCAAGGGCCTTGACTTTGTTACCCTCCTATCCCTTACAGAAGTGGTTTTCAAACTTTATGTGTGTGAGAATCTCCTGGAAGGCTTGTCAAAACAGACTGCTGAACCCACTCCCAGAGTTTTTGATTCATTAGGTCTGGGGTAGGACCTGGGAATTTTGCATTCCTAATAAGGTCCCATATGTTAGAGGGGATAGTCCTCATTCTGAGGACCACATTTTATAAACCACATTTTATTGTGTGTGTGTCCTAGAGTGTTGGCCTATTCTGTCTGGTCCAGTTCCAGTGTGGTTCATCATGTACAACTTGTGGAAAGGAAGCAAAATGCATCTGTTCAATTATTTTAATGAAAAGGCCTGGTATAGGGGCATCTGGGTGGCTCAGTCAGTTAAGAGTCTGATTTGGCTCAGGTCATGACCTTGTGGCTCATGAGTTTGAGCCCTGTGTAAGGCTCTGTGTTGAGGGCTCTCAAAAATAAATTGACAGCTCTCTCAAAAATAAATAAACATTTAAAAAATTTAAAAAAGGAAAGGCCTCTTGTGTTTGTGATTTATTTATTTATTCATTTATTTATGTGTTTGTTTATATTTATATGCTTTTGCTCACATGTCTTACTCAAGAACTTGGCCACAGAGCCATATTTAGTTGCAAAGAAAATGGTACTTGTAGTCTCTACCTGGGAAGTTGTATGCTTAACTGAAACTAAGGAGGTTATATTACCAAAAGGAAAGAAAGGGGAAATATCAGTAGTGGGGGTATCTTAGTATACTCTGCCACAACACCATTGGAAGGGTATTATAAAATTGTTAAGATAAAAGAAAATCATCTAGGGGCACCTGGGTGGCTCAATGGTTAAGCTTTCTACTTCAGCCCAAGTCAAGATCTCACGGTTTATGAGTTCGAGCCCCACATTCGGCTCTGCGCTGATAGCTCAGGGCCTGAAGCCTGCTTCAGATTCTGTTTCTCCCTCTCTGCCCCTTCCCCACTTGTGCTCTCCCTGTCCCTCTAACGTAAATAAGTAAACTTAAAATTTTTTTTAATCAAAATTTTAATGTTTATTAAATTCAAAGCTCTGTGCTAAATACTCTACATGTAGTATATCCCTTAATTTTCCCAAGTATTCTATGAGGGAGTTCATATAATATCCTTCATTAGTCCAATATACACACTATTAAGGATCAACACTAATTTATTATTGTAATTTTATTACTTACTTGATTTTGAAATTAGTCTGACAATCTCCAAATGTACATAAAAAAGAATTCAACTTCTAAAGTACCATAGTTAAAATCAATTTAATTTTATTTCAAATCTTTAGAGTCTAGTCTACTTTTATTTGTTTGCCAATTTATTATGTATAGGTATCATCACATTAAAAATACTGATTAATGTTAATATTAACAATAATTAACATATATAGAGTATTTCTTACATGCCAGGCACTTTTCTAGGTTTTTTTGTAATGTATTACCCTATTAACTCATTTGACCCCTGAGACCACACTAGGAGGTAGGCGCTATAATTGTTCTCAGATACCAATGAAAAAACTGAGACATAAACTTGTTTAAGGCCACAGAACCCAAAGAAACTGAGCTGAGTTTTGAGCCCCATAGTCTGTGCTCTTAATCACTATGAAACTATACTAACTCCCAAGATAAACCACTATTATATTAAAGAGTAAGGAGGTAATTATAAAATAAATTACTGTATAGTGAAGAAAGGTTATAGGACTTTTGACTCCTAAAAAAACATACATATAACATATTTTTCACTTTGATAAGAATGTCATGAAATGTATATTTTGAAAGACATTACCAAGGAGTTATAAATGAGCCCAATGGAACTAAAATGGGTCTCCAAATGAGTAGACAGTACCCATCTGGTCTGTTCCCATTAAAGTGTCTGTACTTTCATTGCACATAGCGTAAACCCACTAAAATCATTCTGATCATTGTCATTGAAGTTTTAACGGAAGAACACATGGAACACGAAAGTGTTGTCTATATTCTCTATAATTTCTTGCCTCCTATTCTCTCCTGAACTCACTCCAACCAGGCTTTCACCTCACCGCACTGAAACTGCTCTTACCAAGTTGTTCATGAATCCACCGGTCAAGCCCCGATGTTATTGAAGCAACCATCAGCAGTTGGTTTGGGGAATTACTCTCTCCTTTCAAAGTAATTCATTTGACTTCTGGTTTGCCACTCTCAGTTTTCCTCTTGCCTCACTGCTCCTTCCGCATGTCTTTTCCTGCTTCCTCTTTTCTTCCTCTCAGCCCTGATTTGTATGAAATCTTTAGACTTCTTACTGTTTACTCCCATATCTTCTCTGCTCTAGATACACTTACATCCATGATTTTGAGTACTATAAGCTTCCAAATTTTTATCACTAACCCAGAGTCCTCCCAGGAACTCCAAATTCATTTATCCAATTGTTCACTGGACAACCCACCTGAACCTAACTTTCCACCACAAAACTGGCATTTCCAAAAAACAAACTTCTAATTAAAACTCTTCCAATATGTTTTTTTATACTGTCTTACCACTCTTAGTAAATGAAAAGCCTATATTCCAATTACCTAGACTGTGATACTCCAAAACAAATTACCTTACCATATCCTCCTGCAATTAATATAGAAGATCTCCTGCACAAAAATAAATAAGTCTATAAATAACAAATAGATGAAAGGTAGATAGATGGGCAGATAGATATTGATCAATTGATTGATCTATATACATAGAATCATACTGAAATGGTCCATTGATCCCTCTCTACTCCAACAACTGGCAGCTAAAAAAACATATTTTCAAGTTTAATTAAAATCTCCTGTCCATCTAACCTATTTCACAATGAATTCAATGTGCCAGTTAAACTCATGATCTCAAAACTGATGATACCTTCTTGGCAAAATGCAAGCCTAACATATATGCAGTTGCCATTTTACCTTTAAATTTACTCCAGTCAGGAAATTACTTGAAAGCAGAGGCTGTGTTTTCTTAAACAGAGATTCCTAGCACCTAGTTTAGTGCCTCACACATGGCAGTCACACTGTAAATATTTGTGGAATGCATTTAGAATGATTTCAACAAAAAGGAAATAGATTTGAGGTGAAGGATAAGCAATGGTGAAGGTGATATGCTGCATAAATGCATTAGGAAATTCCATCTTACAAAATTGATACTCAGATCATAAACCTTCTGATAATGCAAGAGAAATAATGGTATCTTTATTAATGTCCAATATCTATGATACCACTGCACAAACAATGGGGTAATAATACTGCCACACAAATCCAACTCTCCTAATGGAATGTATGCTAGTGGTAATTCAGGTTGTGAGCTGTTGGGCATAACCAGGCATCTGCCACAACTCAACACCCTCATACATGAACTGATACCTATTAATATACACAAGACTGCCTTCTGAGAGCTGATGGGAATTTCTTTGACCCTATTTAAAACTCCAGGGAGGAATACTTTGGATTTAGTTTTTTGTGGTTAAGATAATATCTTTCCAAATTTCAGACTCATTTTCTATAAAATAAGATAATAAAATAAAATAAATACCCACTGTCATGTTATGTGTGTGAACATTCAGTGAGACAATACTTGTAAAAACATCAAACCCACTGCCAGGTGCACTATAAATGCCAATTTTTAAAATAATAATTGCTGAGAATTTGCTATTTTATGAAAATTATGAATGGGATGGATTGAAGTTTTCATGCTTTTCAATCCCTACCTTCCTGTCTGAAGTCTACCTGAGCAGTTTATATCAGGCAGCACTGGCTTGGAGGGTGAATGAGGAACAAATCTGAACAAATCACAGATGGGGCTTCTTCATGCTGTTTTTTTTTTAATACAATTTTTTTTCAAATGTACATCTTCCAGCCATTTCCCTTCCATCACTCTTGATGCTGGTTCATCTTGGGGTACTTGGTTAGAGGATCTGGGTGGGGTGTGGAAGGGTGTTGCTAGACGAGTGTACTTGGAAAATCTCTCTGGGTGTTCCTGGCTGCACATTTCCACACCCACCTCTTACCCTCATGCCTGGCTTTTACTCCCCATCCTCTTTAGAAACACTGTTCTAACAATCATTCCATTTACTTCCATGGATTTCAACAGGTATTTTCATTTTAATAACATCTTGCTAGAATACAATATACTTAGAAAAGAACAAAGTTTAATTCCCATTCAGGAGCTTAATGAGAATTAGTTAATACCTAGCCAAGAATAAAGCCAAGTGGTGATTTCATAAATAATTTCATCCAAATAACAAACTATATAAAAACAATTTCAATGTTTTTTTATTGCATTTTCCTGAACTGATAAAATGAAGTCCTAATTTTGTACTTTAGTTTGCTTTTATTTGTTTTTTTGCTGTTGGTTAGCCATTGTTTACCTCCACAAAAAAAAAAAAAAAAAAAAAAAAGAAAAAGAAGTAAAAGGACTAAGAAAGAATTAAGCTTGAATAAAGGGATAGTTTGTCTAAAGAGATGAGAAATCCATTTTCTATTTTCATGGCCAAGAAGAATTTTTAGAAACTGTGGACAGTACTTCTAAAACTATTACCATGCATAGTAATTCCTCAGGCCACGTGGTGTTCAGCTTGATTCAAATTTAGCCCTTTAAATGTCAGAGCATTTATTTAAGTCATTTGAGATAGGAATTTTCAAAGAGCACAATCTTATTAAACTGAATATATACAAACACACTGCACCTCATAACTGATGACTTAGGGATTGGCGACTCGAACAATTAATGCTGGACTTACGTTCAGGGAAACCAACCTCACTAAAGGTTCAGGGACAAAGTGCCAGTTATTTATTATTTTTATAATTCTCTTGTTTCTCTCCTTACTGTCAATGCCACACCTTAGGACAGTCAATGTCAGGCTCAGGAACACTTCTCTGGCTTTTCCCACTGCCAGACTTGGAGTAAACAAAGTGCTCAGATTATAGAAGGTTTTTCCTACTCAAGCCATGTTTGTTTCTAGAGCTGTCATGTTCAGTGACTAAGGCTGCATGCCGCCTGAGCTGCAGAGAAGGGAAGGGAGCAGCCCGCCTCCACTCATCCATCACTGGCATATGTTGAATGCACAGGAGCATCTTCATTAAGATAATGATGCTACTTGCTAGATGTTTTGGCCAATGTACATGTACAGTACAGTGTGGTTTCTTTGATGTCCAGCAGCATAAAAACAATATTTGTAAATCTGGTATATTTAGGTGGCTACCAATTTATGTGTATGAAATCTTTGCATTTTATTTCGGGTCATCAAATGAAGAAATGAAGACGGAATCACTTTGTTTTCTCCTGTAGATTGGCAACACTACCAATTAAGTGACTCTTCTATGTTTCCCAAGAGGAGGACGGAAAAATAGTTTTGCTGTGTATTGTGAAAGGACAGCAGAAGTCCCATTTTTAAAATGTTTAAAAAAAATTAAACTTTAACTAAGCTTTTAAAGATCTTTTGTATTAACCAGAATTCTATCTACAGGGAAAGAGTTAAGGGGAAAAGTGCAAGTGAGCTACTAATCAACTGGAAACAATAAGGAGGGAACTTAATCCCCATTAAATGAAGAGTATTTGCCCAATACTTAACTTGGCATTTGCCCAAATCCCTCAATGTATAAGTTGTTCTTGTTACAAGTACTTCAAACCAGAGTCTCAATAACAAACCACAGACCAGTAAAATAAATTCAGTATGAAACCAATTAAACCATTGCTTTAATTTGATTTTTTTTCTGACATTAAGATGTATTTTTTACATATTTTCACTTTGTTAACTTCAGAAAATTCTCAGAATCCCCTGACAGTCTTTTGATAACAAAAAAGACAGGGTGTAATTTCAAAAACGGAAACCAAACCCTACACATCCATACCTAAGTTCCCAGAGAGCACTACAATTTGCTAGAGGCACAGTTACACTTCTTAGGGTTTGTACTGTGTTTTTAAAGTTTACTTAAAGCCACAAACTTTATATGAAAGACTGCATCAGATGTTTCGGGTGAACTGCTTAGATGTCTTGCTTCATCTTTCACCTCTTTCAACGGCCAGCCCCCTCTGTGTGGGCTCTTGTGGTTATTTAGAAATGAATTACTTTTACAACGTCACTTAAAATTTTTGGGGCCGGACTAAATAGTGATACCACATTTGTGTGTTTATTTTGTTTTGTTCCACATGTTCTTACTACCTTTCCATATCTGCGTGCAGATGTGTTACGGTAAGTTGGTATCAGAACTCCAATTTAAACTTGCAGTTGGTACCAAGACAACCGAATATCTCAGGTTGTATCCTTTGCCGCCTTAGATCCCACAGATGACCTTCAATGACCTATCAGTGAGATAACTTCCACTTGCTCTCCTAGCACACGGAGATTGTGGAAAAGAGGAATTATCAGGCAGGACAACTCCTACAAAAGCAGTGACACGAAAGCATTCTTCCTGTAGCCCCATCTATCATGTGGCTCCTCACAGCCAGCGGCCAGGACTCCCTGCTGGCCCCAGGGTCCCAGTGGTCTGGTACTCTGTCCATGCCTTCCAAGAAGCGTCCAAATATATTCTTGTCTCTGACTCTTCAACAAATACTACTTGCCATTTGTCTTATTTTTTGAGGCAACTTCGTTAATCTAATTACTTGATTTCAAAGTACCTTTAACTTAATATGAATTTAGCTGCACCCACATGAAAGATAAGAACCTCCAGTCTTGCAAGAATAACTTTTAAAACACTGTTGGATATATGGAGCAGTAAAAGACATAAAGATATATATATATATATATATATATATTTATATATATATATATATACACACACACACACATATGCATATATATGTATGTCATATATATGATATAATATATAAATGTACTGGCTTAGTTGTTTATTTACTTATTTATTTATTAAAGGTGAACATCACAGATAAAGCTAAAGTTTACCTGAAACCACTATACAAAATTCATAGCAGTCCTTTTGTCTTATATGCACCAGTCACAGATTTTAGTCATGGTCATTAAAAATGAAAAGATCTCATTAGAAAGAAGGAAAAAATATTAAATAAGTGACACTCTTTATGACTACACATCAATAAACACTCTTCTTACTAAGCATCCACTAGTGTCAGATATTTTATATCTATTTGTGTGTGTGTGCAATGTATATTGTTTCCCCTCATTCCCATATTGATGGTGGCCAAAGGCCATTTAGCTTCCATTCTTTAGATAAGGAAACAGAAGCGTATGCAGTTAGTGACTCCACCAAGGGCTCAGCTAGTAGAGACACGACTGGAACTTTAATCTGCCTGATGTATACACCTGTACTCCTGTACTCCTGACTAAGGCACGCAGTTCATTCTGTCACCCAAAGTGAGTTAAAATTTGACACTTTCCCTGTCATGTCACCAGGCAAGTATTTTTCACAAATTCTGTACCGCATAGTAATCATTATAAAAATAACATTTTTGAAGTGTTTATTTTTAGAGGAAGCTAATATTTGATTTATTTCACTTCATGACCTAAAAAATCAATTTGAGACAGTTGGTATTTGGATCATAGCTTAATATTTGACTAATACACAAGTTGAGATGGGATTTGGCTGATATGGTGAAGTATCAATGTGAAAAGAGAATTTTTTGCAAATCAAAATGATTGCTTTAGCCAGATTCATTTTCATAAATATTAAAACCAATATTTACTGGCTCAGATTACTTCTCCCATAGGACATATCTAAGTTAAAATATTACTTTTGGCAAAGAATTAGTTTACAATGTGGCCTCGTTGCCATTTGGAATTTTAAAGCAATTTGAAATATTGAAGGTTTTTGTTGTTGTTGTGTTTCGGTTTTATTTCTTTTTTTTTCTGGAAAACAATAAATGCTTTTATCATATGCATAGTAAGTATTGTTTAAAAAGCATTTCGAATGCAAAGGTCGCTTATGATATAGCCTATTTAAGCTAGTAAAATTTCTCGCTGACTTGGATCTCCCAAACTGAGTCAGTGTTATTTTTCTATGAAACTGGTTTATATCCAATGGGACTTTCCCCCCCAAATAATATATGTAAAACCATGTAAACAACTAGCTGCAAAGAATTATTTTTTTGCTTTATTTTCCAAAAGAATTGAATAGGATAAATGATATTGTAGGAAGAATTGATAACCAACGTGATAGAAGTTACTTACCTCAAATACTTTTCATAGGTCCATTTAAATTTTTTTTTTTTTTCAACGTTTATTTATTTTTGGGACAGAGAGAGACAGAGCATGAACGGGGGAGGGGCAGAGAGAGAGGGAGACACAGAATCGGAAACAGGCTCCAGGCTCTGAGCCATCAGCCCAGAGCCCGACGCGGGGCTCGAACTCACGGACCGCGAGATCGTGACCTGGCTGAAGTCGGACGCTTAACCGACTGCGCCACCCAGGCGCCCCTTCATAGGTCCATTTAGATGCATCCAACAATTAACCTGATCTAATAAATCTTATGTATGTCTTACTCATTTATTTATGACATTATTATCTTAAGCTACTGTATGTAAAGAAATTAATATCTACTTTTTTCTTTATAATTAATCCCTCATACTGTCTCTCTAAATCTCAGTAAAACCAAAAGTTTAGTTTTAAAAATTTTATTGCTTCTTTTTGGGGGTATTACTATATTTTTGTTGTTGTTGTTGTTGTTATATTAAATTATATAAACAAAAATGCCTAAGTACCCCGAGGCTTCTGGCTTATCTAGACCTTTGAAACCCAACTAAATAGCTCAAGACCATTCCATTTATGGTTGAAAGCTCAACACCCTTCCTAGGATATCCAGTGCGATGCCTAGGGTGGGGGATACAAGGGCTTACATTCTCCTGGTCACTTGAGCCTTTAGATTTGGTTTCCTCTTGTCACCTTGCCTCCTGAGTCTATTTCATTTCACCCTCTTCAGGAGTACTGTCACTGCCCTTTAATCTTTCAAGCAAAGCATCAATAATGCAATGTTGTGGCATTTAGTAGATATCCGGTTAAGGTCTGGAAATAAACCAGAGGCCTACTTTGCTGTTCAAAGCAAGGAATGACTCCTAAAATAGAATATTAGACTCCCAGTACTTTAAGTTACTTGGACATCCCTTCACAGGGAATTTCTCACTGCTCATCCTTCTCTTTTTGATTGAGCCTGATCCAGGGGCACCTGGGTGGCTCAGTCGGTTCAGCATCCAACTTTGGCTCAAGTCATGATTTCACAGTGAGTTTGAGCCCCACATGGGGCTCTGTGCGGACAGCTCAGAGCCTGGAGCCTCCTTCAGATTCTGTGTCTCCCTCTTTCTCTCTCTGCCACTCCCCCACTCATGTTCTGTCTGACTCTTTCTCTCTCTCTCTCTCTCTCTCTCTCAAAAATAGATAATAAACATTAAAAAAAAAGTTTTGATTAAGCCTGAGCCATTTTTCTCCTGACCATGCACCCACCCCTCCGTTCCTCCCTTTTCAGGTCCCCTCACACCTCACACTGTCTCTCCTGCTGATGACTCTTTATTTCTCATATAGGCCATGATAGTGTTCTCTTTCTCTCTTTTTTTTTTTTTCCTTCAGTTTTCTTGGATGGAGATGAGTTTCTTAAATACACTTTTATAACCAAAAGGTTAACTCACAGGTATTTCTAAATTAAAAACAAACAAACAAACAAACAAAGTCACCTACCTTAGGTCTTTAATCTAGCAATGCAAAACAAAATGCATTACTTTAGTTTTCTCTTTACCTTGATTTAGTCACTTATTTTTAGTCACTTATTTTTTATTTAGTTCTACTGACGATTATGTTGGTAGTCTACTTGAGTCTACTTGAAATCCTTTTTGAAGAGTGTATTATGTAAACCTTACCAAATAAATTATGAATGGATGGATGATAGATAGAGATATGCACAGAGATACATTTAATATTTTATCTTTACCTATTTTCTTATTGTTGAATGCATCACACATCAAAGGTCTGACAAACATCTGAATTTCAGAGAAAGCAAGGAATTTGCTTTCAGAGCAGTAAATCACGCTTTTCAGTAGAATATCCTAAAAATTTAAACATTATCTTTTCAATGTTCTGAAATTACAATACTTATTAAGCTATATAAGTACAATGCCCCTTCCCTAGTGAATTTTCTTTGGAAATGTTAACAAAGTTTACTTGCCCTCCCCCCTTTTTTGGTACCAACCTTGTACCCGGTGCTGAAGCCAGCACATCTAAAGCATAGTTTTCGCCCTAGAACTTTCACTATATAAATAGCTAAAAGACAAATGCCGTGCAATTACTCTGCATTTGTTTCTAATTGTTCTAATTACCTCACTACTCTAGAAATATTCATTCCTCAGCTTTGCTTTTTGTTGCCTTATTGTGCAGAGAGAGAAAGAGCATTTTTTTTTTCTTCACCATAAATGTTTGCTTGTTTGAGGAAGGAGGGGGAATTTCTTCAGTACTGTATATTAAGCAATGCACTTCCCATAAAGATTACTTTTAAAGTCATCAAATATCTGACATTTATGGTATCAAAATATGAAAGAAGGATTGTGCATGTAGGGTAATGGCAGCACTCACTGCTTTCCATAAAGCACTTTCCATGATGAATTGATTAAACAGGCCAGGAGCAGAGTTAAACAGATTTCCATGGATCTCATCCAGATAGCATTTTTACCAGCCTGTCTTATGCAGTGCCAGGAAAACTGTAAATAAGTTACTGACCCTTCCTTAGAGCAGATACTCCCAGAAAGTTCACTGTGTTTTTAGCTCAAAAGATAAAGGACTTACGGTTTCATCACCATGATTACCATTAGCATCACCTAATGGTCTCGTGCTAAATTCCAGACAAAGCATGATGCCAAGGGTAACAAACATTATCTGGAATATTTGCACCAATCTTGAAAGGCAAATCATGGTGTCTTCACTTGAAAGGTAAGACAACTGAAGTTCAACATTTTTAAAATGTGTGTGCAAATCCTTGGAATCATGTTTATTTGCTTCCAAGACCAGTATTGATTTTTCCTACTATAAGGTGTATCCATCATAAAATGCAACTATCATAAACCACATTTGATGAAATCCTGCTATTTTAAAATCACTAGACAACACTGAGATGATCAAGTTCAACTTTATGAATTTCAACATTCCCATAACTATCTGTTTCATACTATAAAAAGTCAACTAAACATCACATTTTTCCATATGCTCACATTTAAAAAAAATTTTTTTAATGTTTATTTATTTTTGAGAGAGACAGAGACAGGACGCAAGTGGGTTAGGGGCAGAGAGAGAGGGAGACACAGAATCTGTGTCTCCACAGGCTCCAGGCTCCGAGCGGTCAGCACAGAGCCGGACGCAGGGCTCGAATTCACGAGCTAGGAGATCATGACCTGAGCCGAAGTTGGACACTCAACCCACTGAGCCACCCAGGCGCCCCTACTCACATTTTTTTTTAATGTGTGGGACCCTTTTTACCTTATATACTCCTTTCCCCTTCACACTTTTTTCAACTAATGGTTATATTCTTGAAAGGCATTGAACAACATGCAGAATAGGATTGTGATCCTGGAGAGAAGGAAACACACACAGTGAACCCCAGTAATGCACCATCTTTCTCCCTTGCGGTATTTTGCTGCCACTGATCCAAGCAGATCCAGAATCTCTGAAAGCTGAGGAGGTAGACAAAGGAATTCCAAGACACTGACGGCGCTGTATCTGCAAGGCAGGAAAGAGCTGTGCAGGATAAGATCAGGGGCAGAAGTATGTGTGGATATTCACTGCAGATATTAAGCTGGGCTGAGTTGGATATTTGGAGGGTTGGACTGAACAGCCTGTACCAGAGATGGCTGCTCGGAAATCGAGAGCTGAGAAGTTATGCCAAAGGTACTGTAGTATGAGGGAATGTTCACATAAAAATAAATAAATAAACAGAAAAAACATATAATCACATCGATAAATGATAAAAGCTCTCAGTAAATTAGGAATAAATGAACATTTTCTCCATATTGCAGGAGGCATCAATGAAAAACCTACTGCTAATATTATATTTAACACTAACTAAATACAAGTTATGTTCACACTCATCAGTTCTGTTGAACAATGTATGGAGTCCTATCCTGTATAGATGAGCAAAAAAATAGTAAAAGGCATAAAGTTTGAAAAAGAAGTAAGGCTGTCTTTTTTTTACACATAACATGATCATTTGCATAGAAAATTTTAAGGATTCTATAAAAATTACTACGTGGATTTTAGCATAGAATACAAATTCAATATATGAAAGCAATTGTGTTTCCATATACTAACAACAAACATTTGGAAAATAAATTTTGGAAAAAAATCTCTTTATAATATCAAAACATTACAATGTAAAAAATATCTAAGAACATACGTGCAAAATATCTATACTGAAAATTACAAAGATGGATCAAGAAATTAAAGAACTAAAATTATATTCACGGATTGGAGGATTCATGGTTGTTAATGTGTCCATCCTCCCCAAAATGGTATATAAATTCAATACAACCACTCTCAATATTTCACTAAGCCATGTAGAAGAAAAAGACATACTAATTCTAAAATTTATGTAGAAATTCAAGAATACAGAATAGTCAAATGATCTTTAAAAGAAAAACAAAGTTGGAGTATCACACTATATGAATTAAAGATTTACTATAAAGAAACAGTAATTAAAAAAGGGTAGTATTGACATTAAGATAGAAAACTGTGTCATATGAACAGAATATGTATTCTAGAAACAGAATCAAAGTTCAACCGATTTTTAATAAAGACACTAAATAAATTCGATACGAAAATTTTTATCAAATGATGGTTTAACAACTGGATAAGTCTACAGGAAATAAAAACAAGGCTACACCACTACTTCACACCATACGCAGAAAATAATTTGAGACGTATTATACACATAAACAGAAAACCCATATGCTTTTAGAAGAAAACAAGGTAGAACATCTTCCTGACCTTGGGGTAGTCTTCATAAGGTGGACAGAAAACATACTAATGACACACATAAGAATAATCAATTAGACTTATACAAAATTAAAGCACTCTACTCATCAAATAGTATTGTTAAGAATGTTAATACACAAACTATAGACAGAGGAAAATATTTCCACTACTATGGATCTGATATTTTATTTATCCAGAATACATATGAAACTCTTAAGAAAAAAATAAATAAATAAACCACTTAGAAGAGTAAGCAAAAGAATTGAGTGGATATTTCAAAAGAGATGTGTGAGTGGCCAATAACCACATGAAAATGTACTTAACATCATTAGCCATTGGGGAAATGCAAATTTAAACTGTAATGAGAAACCACTTCACAATCACTATCGTGGTTAAGATTTTTTTGAGACTGTTATCACCAAACTACACTATAGAGCAATTAGAACCTCTATACATTGCTGCAAAGACTGTGTAATGGTACAACCACATGAGAAAATTCTTTGGGAAGATCTTAAAAAGTTAAACATAAGTCTATCTGAGGACCTGGCAGTTCCAATCCTAGGTATATATGCAAGAGATATGTAAACATACACCCACAAATAGATTTATAGGAGAATATTTATAGTAAACTTACTCATACTAGTCAACACTGTGGATGGATGCAGCCCAAATGACTAGTAAGAGAGAACGGATAGAATCTGTTGCATTTCTAGAAACTATTAATTAACTATCTAAAAGAGAAATTAAGAAAACAGTATCATTTAAAATTGCACCAACAGAATAAAACACCTAGGATTAAATTTAACCAAACAGAATAAAGACTTGTATATTGAAAACCATAGACATTAATGAAATAAATTGAAGATGATACAAATAAATGGATGAATATTCCATGCTAATGTATTGGAATAATTAATATTGTTAAAATGTCCATACTATCCAAAGCAATATACAGATTCAATGTAATCTCTCTCAAAATTCCAATGTCATTTTTCATTGAAATAGAACAATCCTACAATTTGCATGTAACCATAAAGACCCCAAATAACCAAAGCGATCTTGAGAAAAAGCAAAGCTGGAAGCATCACACTTCCTGATTCAAACAATGTTACAAAGTTATGGTAATCAAAATGGTATGGTATTGGCATAAAAACAGACATACAGATCAACGGAACAGAATAAAGACCCCAGAAATAACCCATACATATATGGCCAATTAGTTTATTATAACAAAAGAAGCAAGAATATACAGAGGGGTGGGACACCTGAGCAAAGCTCAGTCGGTTAAGCGTCTGACTCTTGGTTTCGGCTCAGGTCATGATCTTACAGTTCACGGGTTTGAGCCCCACAGCAGGCTCTGCACTGACAGCACAGATTGGGATTGGGATTCTCTCTCTCCCTCTCTCTCTACCCCTCTCCTGCTCATACTCTCTCTCTCTCTCTCTCTCTCTCTCTCCCTCCCTCCCTCTCTCTCTCAAAAATAAATAAATAAACATTTTTTGAAAAAGAATATACAGTGAGGAAAGAACAGTTTCTTCAATAAGTGATGGTGGGAAAAATGGACAGCCACATGCAAAAGAACGTAACTGTATCCCTATCTTACACCATACACAAAAATAAACTCATAACTGGATGAAAGACTTGAACATAAGATCTGAAACCAGAAAGTTCCTAGAAACATGCTCTGATATTAGTCTTGACAATGATTTTTATGGATTTAACACCAAAAGCAAAGGTAACAGAAGAAAAAACATAAGCGTTAATTCTTCATCAAACTAAAAGCTTCTGCATTACAAAGGAAACCATCAGCAAAACAAAAAGACAGCCTACAGAATGAGAGAAAATATTTACAAATCATATATCTGATAAGGGGCTACTATCCAAAATACATAAAGAATGACTGCAATTCATCAGCAAAAAGGAAGTAAAATCTGATTTTAAAGAAGGGCAGAAAGGGTGCCTGTTTGGCTCAGTTGGTTAAGCGTCTGAGTCTTGATTTCGGTTCAGGTCATGATCTCCCCTCCCTGTTCATGCGTTTGAGCCCTGTGTTGGGCTCAGTGCTGACAGTGCAGAGCCTGCTCAGGATTCTTTCTCTCTCCCTCTCTCTCTGTCCTTCCCCTGCTTGCATGCATGCTCCCTCTCTTTCTCAAAATAAATAATAAAAATATACTTAAAAAAATAAAAAATAAAAAAAATAAAAATAAAAAGTAGGCAGAAGATCTGAATAGGCATTTTTCCAAAGAAGACAAAAGATGGACAGCACATACAAGAAAAGATGCTCTACATCATTTATCATTAAAGAAATGAAAATAAAAATCACAGTGATATATCACCTCACACCTGTCAGAATGGCTATTATCTAAGACTAGAAATAGCAAGTGTAAAAAAAAAAAAAGAAAGAAATAACAAATGTTAGTGAGGGTTTGGAGCAAGGGGAACTGTGCACTCTTGGTGAGAATGTAAACTGGTACAGCCACTGTAGAAAACAGTTTGGAAGGTGCTCAAAAATTTAAAAGTATAACTACTATACGATCTAGAAATTTCACTTCTGGATATTTATCCAAAGAAAACACAACACTAATTCAAAAATATATATGCCTCCCCCTGCTCATTACATCATGACTTACAATAGTCAAAATATAGAAACCACCTAAGTGTCCAATGATAGATGAATGGACAAAAAAAAAAAGTGGTAAATAAACAATAGAATATTCAACCATCAAAAAGGAATGAAATCTTGCCATTTTCCCACATCAACATGGGTGGACCTTAAGGGCATAATACTAAGTAAAATAGAGAAAGACAAATACCACATAATTTTTCTTATACGAGGAATACACATATATTATATATACATATATATCATATATATACACATATATATGTATATGTATATATAATATATATGTATATATATGTATATATGTGTATATATATATGTGTGTATATATATGTGTGTATATATACATATGTGTATATGTGTGTGTATATACATATATGTGTATATGTGTATATATGTACATATGTATATATACATATGTACATACATATGTACATGTATACATATGTGTGTATGTATATATATATATATATATATATATATATATATATATATATATCTCAAGCTCATAGATATAGAAAACAGTTTAGTGGTTGCCAGAGGTGATGGGTGGGAGGTGGGAGAAATGAGTGAACTGTTTGTATTTTGTTTTTGTTTAAATAAATTGAGTGGTAATGAGAGAATGGATAAACAAATTTGGTATATACTCAAAAAGAAGACAATAAACAAAACTAGAATTACAGATCCATTTAAAAAGTGAACTAATGATTGTAGCATACATTTCTGTGTATTATTGACTTTTTAAAATTATATGTCAACATTCTACATCTTTTTCCTGTGAATAAATTTCTTTAATTCTTTTGTTTAAAAAATGTTTAATTAAAAATGGACTGATTCCTACAATATAGATAAGTCTCCAAAACATGTTGAACAAATAAGACAGACAAAAAAGTGCATATTACAGACTTTCATTTATATGAATTACACAAACAAAATATATCTATTTTAAAAATCCACCATTTTTTGCCTTTGGGTGATGGAGACTGACTGGAAAGAGGCAAGAGGGAACTTTTTGGAGTGATTGAAATGTTCTGTATCTTAACTGGAATATTGGCTATATAGGTGTGTGTGCTTGTCAAAATTTATCAGACTCTATATATAATATCTGTACATTTCAACTGTGTATAAGTTTTAGCTCACCAAAACTAAGAGGAAAATTTGTAGGATAAAATTAGATAGCTAAATTCTTAACACTAAAGGAAGAAGGGCATTGACAACTGGAAAATGTGACAGTAAAAAATGCGAATACATTTAATCTCTCCTGGCGAATCAAAGATAACACTGAAAATGTTGGTGAATGTTGCACATCATATAGCAAGGTAATGCAATACATTTCATTCCTTTCTTATATATGTCTCATATTATTAAATCTTTTCATTTTGTTGTTTCTCTAAAATGAAAAAGCCATTATATTTTTAACTTTTAAATTAGTTTCAAAACCCTTGAAATATAAATCTTGGCAAAAAATGCACAATTTCTTAAATATCTAGCTGGAGAAAATATTTATTCCAAAAAAGTGAAAGGCTAGGAGGGCAAAGAAAACGGAGAATTTGAATAGAAGTAATGATGTGGTCCTAATTGTAGTGATGAGATTAAACTGCCATGTGGAATGTTTTCTATAAACATAATTCATTTGATTACCATTTCAATTAGCCAAAAATCTGCTTTCACATTGAGCATCAATCTATAATTGAAAAAAAAAAAAGGAAATTTGGTATTTTACCCTCAGAAAGGTGTGAAGGGTGTGGATTAATGTTTCCCAGGAGATAACATAATGACACTACTCTCTTTTATAACCAAAAACGTCAAATAGGAATAAACATTAATTACTATTCTACAGTTATTAAGGACCCACCATGTTCCAAAAACTACAATGTTGGAAATACAAAAGTGATGATAATAAAGTCACAACCCAGGACATGGCCTGGCATAGAGACACCTTATACTCTCTATATAATGTAAATATTTCAATAAGTCTATTGGAGAACGGTTTTGAATTTGTGTTTTAATTTCAGAATTTTTTTGTAGGAAAATTTCAAAAGGAAACAATTTCTTAAAGGCCCAAAATATACATCCATAAAGATTTATGTTTTAGTATCTACTAAGAAATTGAAAACTATCCAGGTGTCCAAAGAGAGTGACTGTTTATGAGTCTTGAAACATTTATGCCATGATAATATGTAACAATTAAGCAATAAATATGTAATAGTTTATCAGCATCTCTGACTTTGAACAAGACATTTTATCTTTTCCTATGTTTCAGTTTTTCCATCTAAAATAGCACAAAAATATTGTCTTCACTGTTCTTGCAGATTTGGGGATGAATAAAAACTAGCTTGAAAATATAAGCACAAAAGGATCAAATTATTAAAATTTTAAAACCCACTTTCTAAATTATTTTTTTCATTTTGAGATAGAGGATGTGTGTGTGTGTGTGTGTGTGTGTGTGTGTGCGTGCGTGTGTGTGTGTGCGTGCCCATGTGATGCACACACAGGCAGGCAGGAGAGGGCAGAGGGAGAGAAAGAATCTGAAGCAGGTTCCATGCTCAGCATGGAGCCCGACGTGGGGCTCAATCTCACAACCCTGGGAGCATGACCTGAACAAAAATCAAGAGTTGGACACTCAACTGACTGAGCCACCCAGGTGCCCTGAAAACCCACCATTTTAATAAAATGGGAAGTCAGTAAGTGAAATCATTTCCTCTTTATCACAAAATTCCACATTCCTAGACTTAATACATATTATTTTTATGATTAGAAAACTGGTAAAAACGATAGAGTAAAAAAAGTCTGCTCTAGTCCTATGGGGTTTTCCTACGTTGGCTTTTCAAACTGAAGAGGTTTTTATATGCATTTTCAGCTCACCATCACACAAATGCCTAAATAGGGAGATCTGTTATCCATTGCCCTGGTTTGCACATAATGATCCTACATTTTTCTCATGAGAACACTTCAGACTCCATTTTCATTATCACACCCACTTCATAATTCTTGTTTTAGCTCATATTATGGAAAAAGCAGCATATACAAACCTATTTCAATCTTACTTTAGTTTATAGAACAAAGCACCCAAAGAAGCATAAATACATAACGCACAGTGCTGGCACAGTTTCACCCGCCACAGTTCTGCTTACCTCTTAATAAAATGGCAGAAGTGGGATTTATTCAGACTTTAGATAAGAGAACAAAAAAGGATATCCTTAGGTTGGAGTGGAGTCTCCACCGCATTCAGAATGGCCATTTAATTAGTCCTTCCTTTCAACTTTAGCCCATTATCCTTAGCATTGTTCATGTTGCTGCATTGAACAGAAGTCTGCCTTTTTGAAATGAACTAGTAGGTTATTTTTATTAGTTAATGAGTGAAAAGTTTGCAGGAGTAAAAGAGCAAAGCTAAATAAATAAATAAATAAACAAATAAATAAATAAATGTGTTCCAGAAAGTTCTATTCAATATTCCTTAAAATGATATTATGAAATAATCAAATGTTATCACACCCAGTTGGTAAAGTCCAGGCAGTCATCTGAGAAAACTACACCCCTAACCCCACCTTAGTTTAGACTGACAAAAAAAAAAAAAAAAAAAAAAGGTTATCTTCAATCATGCCCTGTAAACCTGATCTGGTTCACTACTGTTCTCCCTCTTTTATACCCTGATGATTGATAGGAATGACATCCAATCACTTGCCCTTTCCTTTCTGGGACTCTGAGAAGTGGGCTTTCACTGTTTTCTAACAGAAATATTATCAAGTGGCAAACAAAAAGCAAATAAAAAATTCCACCAAATACAGCATTGAGACTAAAGACTATCTTTTTCTTGGTCCCTTCTTTTGTTGTAGCTCAAGAACTAATCTCTTGGGAAGAGAGTGGTCTAAGCATTGCTCCTTCAGTTAAGCAAATCTTTACAATCACCAAATAGAGTAAGCATCACAACAGAGGAAATCAGAGAAAAAGTATGCTAGGTCTGCTTCTGCAGGATTCCCTGAGAGTGTCCCAGCCTTTCAGATTCACATGACCTATTCTGGGGACAACATGGTCTGCCACCTGAGAGAGATGAAAGATGCTTCAGGCACAGTGCTCTAATCTATAAGATTGAATATGAATACTTCCAAAACTCTGCCATATTGAATTAAATAGTATTTCCTATCTACGTTTTTTTTTGGGGGGGAAGGCCACAGTCTTGGAAATAATCAATTTCTCTCTCTCCCTCAACCCACAAATCAAACAAATCACCAGATCCTTTAGCTTTTGCATTATAAACATATTTTAAATCAATCCACTCTTCTCAGGTTCCTTCATCATTGTCCCTGCTCAGGCTCAGATCAATACACTAGCTGTTGAGATCATGGATCTTATGTCTAACCCCCAACATCTTCTACACCACTGTCCATACAATCATCAGACAGTGAATGTCAGTCTTTCCATGCCACAGACACTCTTGAAACCTGCCAGAGTTTCCATATTTCTTTTAGAACAAGGTCCATGTACCCCATCATAGTGTAACCACAAACTCAGAGACCAAAGTCACCCCTGGGGCTAAGGCAGGGCTCTGCAGTCAAAGGGACTTCCATTCTAGTCCCTGCTCTGCTGCTCACTTGGCCTAGGTAGTATAAGCAGTCTCTACCCACAGCACTGATGCAAAGGTTTACTCAAACACTTAGTTATAGAATTTCCTTACAGTTGCCAAGAATAAAGTAAGCTTTCAAGAAATATTAGCTCCTTATTATTATCATTAACACTACTTTGATAAAACAATCTATGTGGGGTGTGTGTGTGTGTGTGTGTGTGTGTGTGTGTGTGTGTGTTTGGTCCACCAGTACTTTCTTCTTTACTTTCTCTCTCTATTCAAGGAACTTGCAAGTTATTTCTTCCTCCCTGCCTGTGTCATTGCCCCCATCATGGTCATAGCTCTGTGCCTATTTCCCCAAGGCAGGTGGGTGTATGGTGGTCAGGAAAATAGAATTTCCTGGCCAGTCTCTCAATATACGTGTAAGCCTCAGAAAAATTTATGTGTTGTTGAACAAAGCTTTAAGAAACCTGTAAGAAGTGTTCCCTACAGTCCCTACAGTCTAAATAGAAATTCTATCTGGGATAGTAGATGAGAGACCAGAAGAGAAAGTTTTGTGAAGAGAAAGTTTTGTGAAACTCTGGAGCAGCAAGGGCCTGGCTCTGCTTTCTGTCTGCCTCCTAGAAAGCTGGCAAGACCCACATGGGAAACAGCTGCCTACTGCATTGAGGGAGACAGGTTCTCCAGAGCCTGCACGGAATTTAGCTCACAGTTCATGATCAATTGTTATTGATAGTAATATACCTGAAGTGAGCTATTTACATCTGGTGATGGACAAACTAGACACAGAGCTGGACCATGGTCCTGCTCTCATGAACCCAGTCCATTTCCTAAGAATCCTTTCTCTTCATTCTTGAATTAGACACTTTACTCCTAATATTCATATCTTTCTCTCCAGCTCACAGCCTCCATGGATATTAGAGCGATGAGGTAAAAATTGCCACCCTGGAACAGGTGTTCCCATATTCTTAAATCACACTTGGGACAAGATGAGTTACCAAAAAAAGATTGCTATTTTAATGACGCTCATCACAGTCATGACTGGCTCAGGGCTTTCAAATCTCCTCCCTCAACTGCAGCAAATTTAGAAAGCCTGCATTTTTTTCAAAGCATTCTAAAAGATTCAACAGTTTTCTCCATGTAATCAGAGACACTAATTATCAAGCCTATTTCAGATAAAGTAGTAGTTAATGCCAATTTATCAAGATGGGAAATGAATCTGATTTTATTTCTATTGCAACTGCCCAAAGGCAGGTGGCTTAAGGCAAGTATATTTAGTTTAATGAGACTCCAGGGGATAAACAGTCTAAGTTTGAGCACCCTCATTATGCATCAGCAAATACAGTGACCTGCCTGCTGCAAGAATTCAATTTATATTTACACAAAACATAGCCATAGCCAGTCCACTGATATAAGTGTAAGATATTGGAGCTTCCTTCTCCAGATGGAATTTGTGCAATGCTACTCCAATATTTGTATTTTGAGTTTAATTTGGAAGTAATTTCTGGTCTAAATGCTTCTTTCCTCACCTATTTTAAGCCATTTCACAAAGCTATTATTTTCTAATTTTCAGGGATATAAAGGAGGCTAGAGTGACTCAATTTCCAAGTATTTTATACTTTATTCTTTAACATGTTCTCATCATAAAACTGTCAAGGGTTTACTGTCATGCAGATTCAAGGCTACTCAATACAGAGCCCCTAGAAAATACAGATGAATGTAGGAAAATATTCACCCATTATTCCAGTAACCAGAAGTAATCTTTGGCCATATTTTGGTGGGTCGGTCATCTGTAGTTCATTGGACTTCTACCAGCAAACTAAGTTAATTGGAAAGAAAAGACCAGAATGAATAAACACCCATGAAATGTTGGGAATTCATTATTGGAGGATTGTGCCTAAAAAGAAAGATACCACAGGTAGTATACCTGAGCTGAATTTGGGGGCCATAGCCCTGCGTGGATGGTACCTCCCTTAACTACACCCTACCCCAATTTCTGAGGTCTCACTATGATTTGGAAGAACACAGATAGGAAACCACTGTAAAAAATATTCAGTAAAGTTATAATATATAAGTAAATGGCATACAGATCAAAGGCAGGGTTGGGGAGAGAGAGAAAGGAAAAGAGGGGAAGAGAGGGAGAGAAGGGGTGAGAGAAAAAAGACAAATTTGAGAATTCTAGTTCTATTCTCAGGTATATGGATTTATTTCATTTCTTGATCCCCTGAAGTTAGAGGAGCCATGTAATTTACCTTGACTGGTGGAATCATGGGTGATTATTTTCCTTTGTGCTTGTAAGAGCTAGTGTGAATATACCATGCTCTTTTTCCCTCTTTCATGGTGACTAGAAACACTCCTAATTACAGTTGCCCGGCAGTGTGGAGTACAAGCGAGGATAATGCAAAGAACCTTCCACTGACCTATGGAGCACATGGGGGGGAGAGAAAGACACAAACCTTTTCTAGTAAAACCACAGAGGCTATTTATTACCACAGCATAACCTAGGCTACCTTTACTGATACAAAGAGTAACAGTAGTCAGATACAGCTACAACCATTAGTTCTCACATCTGTGTCATTGCATTAGGGTTCAAGAGTGGGATTTGAGGACACTAATATTGGAGACTGAAAACATGGTGGTCCACCTTATGCAGAGATTGAATTGTCACCTGTAGTTCTTAGAAGGCAGAACATGTTCCTAACAAACTAAGGCTCTAGGAGGAAAGGAGAGAAAACAAAATGTTCGTAGCATATGTGCTAGTTGCTGCCGGCTCTGTTTGGAAAAGTAACATAAGCAAAAGATAATTTCAGGAAATAGTTTGTAAGCAGAGAATTAATGGGAACACAGAGTTCACAAATTCAGAGATTCACAGAGTTCAGAGGCAAGTGCTTCTCAACCCAAAACTAGTGGTGGCATGGGGTATGCTGAGAGTGTTCTATTAAAACCCAGGATCGAGGCACCTAGGTGGCTCAGTCCATTGAGCATCTGATTCTTGGTTTCGGATCAGGTCATGATCTCACAGTTCGTGAGAGTCAGGCTCTGTGCTAGCAGTGTGGAGCCTGCTTGGAATTCTCTCTCTCCCTCTTTCTCTGCTCTTCCTTTGTGCACTCTCTCTCTCTCTCTCTCTATCCAAATAAATAAACATTTTTTTAAAAATAAAAATAAAAACCTAAGATCAAGTCAAGGGTATAGTTACTATCCCCTTATTCAAATTTCTCAATTCATTAATTTCTATTAAAATAAAAAGCAGGGCACCTGGCTGGCTCAGTCAGTAGAGCATGTGACTCTTAATCTCGGTGTTGTAAATTTAAGCCCCACAGTGGGTGTAGAGATTACTTAAATAAACAAAATCTTTAAGTATATATATACATATAAATATATATATGTATATATATATTTATATGTATATATGTATATATATATATTTGATATATATATGAAGATCAAACAAAGGATTGGCAGTAGTAAGTCCTTTAATTTGACGAAGTGGTTAAGAGCCATGTGACTAAGTGTAGCTTTCTCTCTGAAGCTCAGTAAACTCAAGCTACCCACAATGAAATCACAGAAGATGCAGAGATCAAGAGTGGTAGTGTAAAGATGCATCACAAATTCATAAGATTATATATCCAGAAAGAACTGTGAGTATCTGTGGGTCTTTGCATCAAAAGGAATGACCGCTAGACAGGAAGAACTGCTATGGTCTAAATGTTTGTGTCCTCCCCCAATTCACATGTTGAAGCCCTAATCTTCAATGTAATGGTGTTTAGAGATAGAGCCAATGGGAGGTAATTCAAGTATGGAGCTCCCATGATAGGATGAGTGTCCTTATAAGAAGAGATGAGAGCATATTCTGTCTCTCTGCCACGTGATTGTAAAGCAAGAATGTGGCTGTCTACAAACCAGGAAGATGCCCCTCACCAGTCACCAAATCTGCCAGGACCTTGATCTTGGCCTTCCCAGACTCCAGAACTATGAGAAATAAATGTTTGTTGTTTAAGCCCCCCGGTCTATGGTTTTCTTGGTAGAACATCCTGAACTGACTAAGACACATACAGACTAGTCCACATTAATCAGACATCCTAAACTTTTAGCTAAATAATGCAAAGGGATACAACTTTTGGGTTCTGCCTCTTGAGGCGGATACAGCAGACCAGAGGCCCCAGCTGACTGAGATGGATATATAGTGACAGAATGAAATAAACCGTTGTTTAAAATGGTTTAAACCACTTAAAACTCTGGGTTGTCAGGGTTTCTTTAACCACAGAATAACCTAACTCATCCTGATAGACAAATAAACATAAATGTTTCTGAATGTTGGAATATGAGAGATATGCTTTTACTTCATATGTGTTTGTGCTTCTTTTAAAATGAACATACATGGGGCGCCTGGGTGGCGCAGTCGGTTAAGCGTCCGACTTCAGCCAGGTCACGATCTTGCGGTCCGTGAGTTCGAGCCCCGCGTCGGGCTCTGCGCTGATGGCTCAGAGCCTGGAGCCTGTTTCCGATTCTGTGTCTCCCTCTCTCTCTGCCCCTCCCCCGTTCATGCTCTGTCTCTCTCTGTCCCAAAAATAAAAAAAAATAAACGTTGAAAAAAAAAAATAAAATGAACATACATTAACGGTGCCTGGGTAGCTCAGTCCGTTGAGCATCCAACTCTTGATTTCAGCTCAGGTCAGGATCTCACAGCTCATGAATTCGAGCCCCACATCAGGCTCTGCACTGGCAGTGTGGAGCCTCCTTGGGATTCTCTGTCTCCCTCTCTCTCTCTGTCCCTGCCCCACTTACACTGCCTCTCCCTCTCTCAAAATAAATAAATAAACTTTAAAATGAACATACAGGGTCGCCTGGGTGGCGCAGTCGGTTAAGCGTCCGACTTCAGCCAGGTCACGATCTCGCGGTCCGGGAGTTCGAGCCCCGCGTCGGGCTCTGGGCTGATGGCTCAGAGCCTGGAGCCTGTTTCCGATTCTGTGTCTCCCTCTCTCTCTGCCCCTCCCCCGTTCATGCTCTGTCTCTCTCTGTCCCAAAAATAAATAAACGTTGAAAAAAAAAATTTTAAATGAACATACATTATTTATGTAGCAAAATGATACAAAGTTTAAAAACCACTGCTTTTTTAACACCACTAGATATAAAACAACTTAGAATTAACATGAACATAAAAAGTTAACAAAAATAAAATTTTAATAAAAGTACCAGAATAATAGTTAAGTTTTTGGAAGCAAAAAGAGAAAGAAAAAAAAAAAGTGTAAACTTTACTTTCATCAATACAAAATAAATTCTTGAAATCCTTACATCAACCAAAATAACTTTATTTTTATTTCTGTTAATTATTGGAATTGGGGTAATGCCAATAATAAAAAAAAATAGCATATCTCTTATAATGAGCAGAGTACTATTCTTAGAGCCTGACATATATTAACTCATTAATCCCAACAACAACTCTATCCACCTAGTTATTACTATCTATTACCATTCCTGCTTCATATATAAAGAAACTAAGAAACTGGGAGGCTAAATAAAATACCCAAGATTACACAGTTAAAAAGTGAAAGCTGCAAATTGACTTCAGCATCTGTGATCTTAACCACTATTATGTCTATGTTGCCTCTCAGATCATCTGAGTTAATGATTCATTAGGATAATACTCATTTGAAAAGTTTTCTGTGTCTAAAATTATTGGAGAGTTCTCCTTTATAACATTTTGCTCTTATTTACTATTTTCGTAAGCAAAATAGAAAAATGAATATGCTGATAGTAGTGAAAAGAAACATATGAAGTTAATACAATTGAGAAAAATATGGAAATCATTAAGCACAACAAATTGTTGAATCTGAATCCTCAATTGGAGGCAAATTGGACCTTTGAATCTAAGCCAACTATCTGTGTGTTCAACTATGAACAAAAACGACAGAATGAAAAAACATCTTGGAAATGCAGGAAATATCTTATTGTTAGTTGGACCTCAAAAGAGAGATACTAAAACTTCTGGAAAAATGGGAAAGGACATATGAATTTGCATAATCCCATTCCTGAGACAGGCTGAAATTAACAGGATTCAAACAAAAGGAAGGAACTAAAAAATGGCTGCAACCTATGTTACAGCTTGGAAGAATCTGTACAGAAGAGGTCTTTATCTCTGTTGGATGAAACTTTTTTTTAATGTTTATTTATTTTTGAGAGAGAGAGAGAGCATGCCCATGAGTGGGGGAGGGGCATAAAGAGAGGGAGAGAGAGAATCCCAAGCAGGCTCTGGCTGTCAGTGCAGATCCCGATGCCGGGCTCAAATTCACAAACCGTGAGATCATGACCTGAGCTTAAGTGAAGAGTCACACACTTAACCAACTGCATCACCCAGGCACCCCTGTTGGATAAAAGTTCTGAGTGAAATGTCAGATCGGCCAGATCTCCATCCTGCAGTCAGTTTTGCAACTGACCCTTTCCTTGCTGCTGTCTCATAAGTCCATGAATGTCAGCTCCCCTATCCCTCACCCACTCAGAGTGCTACAGGGAATATTTGCTGCTATTGGGAAACTTCTCTTCAACTCAGCCACCACTGTCCCCCCACCCCGATTTATGTGGCTATCTTGCCCCGAGCCTTCCACCATAGGCTCCGTTCAGTGTCTCCTTAATCCTTCCAGGTACAGCTTTCTGCTATACTATGACAGATACTTGTTAGAGTACAGACACCTTTCCAGAAGCATCTGCTACCATCGGAGACATCATTCCCCATATCAAACTACCGTTTGTTCGTATAATGTGGACTTTCTTTTACATGATTCCCAGAAGCCAAACTCTTTTAAAGGGAGGTGAATTAATATACTATTACTACTACTACTAAATAGTAACGACAGTGCTAATAAAGATAATATTTGCCCTAGATTACATTAATTAATGATAGATGCAGGTTGGGACTTGGATCACCTGGATTATGAGTCCATTATGCTATTGTCCTTAACAGGACCTTCTGCACCATGTCAGAAATTCCTGAGTGGTTTTTTTTTCTTTTTTTTTACAGATTCCAGAAATGATACAACTCTTCCCTATTTGCAATGTTTCTTACGTCAGGATTTGGGGTAAGGAGAGGGGCAGAGATAGGGAGGACACTGGTGCTCAGCTGCTTTCTTATTTACTGGAAGATTTCATTGTGCACCGTTGATTTTGATGGCAAATATACACTTTTCTTAGCTCTGTCTAGACACAAATAAATAAAGAGCAACATTTACTCTAAATCTACAATCACTCAAATAGTATCTTCTATTCTCAGCTATCAGTCTTCTCCTTGTAATGTTTCCAAAATTTGTCACTTCTGTAAGGGTGAATTGCTCCCCAGAGGCTAAATAAAGGGAAAAAAGAAAGACTCCCCAGAGCTGTTTGCCTTTCATGATTAAATACATCAAGTTTGCGGTCAGAGTTGGAGGTGTTTCTTTACTTTTAAAATATTTTATTGAGTTAAAAATATCTCCTGAGTGGGTTCATGTTCATTACAGGAAACACAGGGGTGGAAAAAATGCCATGCCAAGGATCTGAACAATGTTCATTGCAGCGTTATAACAAAAGGATACAAATGAGTATTCTACAGTTTCCTGAGGTTTTCAGATGCCTCGGTAGCTGGGACCATGTGAGATCGCTTAGTTTTCCACTGTGATCAAATTATTTTTTTCATTTTGGTCATGCCTTGGAAACTAATTAAAGATTTTTGATATGTCATGTTAAGATAATCACATTAAAATATTAGAATTTTTCTTTTATAATGTACATGCTCTCCATTTCTTCTTTTCTAAGCTTGTCTTTCTTCTAACATTTGCACCCAGTTGACTTACTCCCTCTCCCATTCACTATTCATTAGTTACCATTTGACACAGAGCTGTTGAAACGCAAATGTCCTGGGTAGCCTGGGTGGCTCAGTCAGTTGAGCATCTGACTCTTGATTTCAGCTCAGGTCATGATCTCAGGGTTTGTGGTATCGAGCCCTGCATCTGACTCTGTGTTGACTGCATGCAGCCTTCTTAGGATTCTCAGTCTCTCTCTCTCTCTTTCTCTCTCTCAAAATAAACATTAAAAAAAAAGCACAAATATCCCTAAAAAGCCTATCTAAATGTGGTTTCTTAGTAAACACATTATCAAACATTTCTTCTGGATGCTTGCCCCAAATAAACTGATAACCTGATATCTGGAAGCAAACAGCGGGGTCAGCTGTGGTGACCCCTATGTAGGAAGGGGACTTGTCATTTCAAGGAGTGTAATGGAGAAATAAACAAATTATTCCTTTTGTGTCATTTACTATCGAGAATATGCTCCAAAAATGTGTTGTTGGTGTATTAAAAACGCAAAAATTTAGTAAAATGTGGGTGTTCTCTGTTTTGCTCACAGACATTGCTCATTAATATCTTGTGGGGATATTAGCCTAGACCTTCATGTTTTCAGCCTTTTTTCAAATAATAATGTATCAGGAGTTTCTTTTCCAAATCCTCAGGAGGTAAAGCAACATATAAATTGAAGTTCTCATTATCAAAGGCAGTCTCATTTCAGACCAGTCTGTCGAGGGACCACAGTCCTAATTTACATGCCGCCAAAAGCTGCACATCCCTCTGGTGCTGTCTGAGGTGTGCAGTGTTATGGTGAGAGAATCTCTGTGGCTGGATTTGCCACTGAAGTTGAAAGGTTAATGGTATCGACCGAATGAGATGAGAGGAATTTCATCTGACTGCATGGTAATAATAATGAGTTACTATTTCATCTAAGCCTTTGCTTGTTAGAAATAAGGAACTTTCTTCTACAGAAAGTATTTAGAAAGAAAGAATGGAAGGAAAGAAGAGAGGGAGGGTGGGAGGGAAGGATGAAGAAAGAAAGAAATTCTGGGCTGCAAGTTCCAGCTATTTCATTCTTTGAAGGATTACAATTTGAATGTTTTAACTTTACTTAAACATAAAATGTCGACATATCAAAGTTTATTATAAATAAATTCTACCATGATAACGAAGCCATGTTAAATAGTTCTGCTCAAAAATTTTAAGATAATTTGCAACTACTTCCAAAGAGATCATCTTACCAATTTATCGAGGAGACTGGTATCACCCTGACAGGTTTAAAAACTTTTAAAACATTTTTAGAGAAAGCAAAGGTAAGAATAAAAAATAGAATTTAATGTTCACGTTTTTACCCACTCTTTAGAGTTCTCTGAACCTCTTCACTCCAAGTCTATTTGCATGCAGTAAACATTCATAGGAAGCCTCTCCTCTGGGTCGGCTTCTTCACTCCTATAGGTGGTACAGAAATCACTCCAGAAGGAATTGGAATAGGATGTGAAAATATAAGACAGATGCCTAACCAAGTAGAACAGGGCAACAAGAGACAGAATGGCCAACCGCCCCACAGGGTGCTTCTGTAACCACATCCAAGGAGAAGGGACACTCAGAATGTGGCCTGGTAATCATGGAAACAAGGAACACTTTTGGTCCTCTGCTGTTATCCTCTGCTTTTTTTGGTTTTAGGTTTTCTTGTTCTTTCTCTTTTTTTCACTTTGTCTTTATTTTGTGCTCTAAATTCCCTTGTGCTTAAAAAAAAAAAGCCCACGCGCACAAAAAAACAAGAAGTAAAATACCTGCCACATAATGGCAAACATGCATGGATTTATTCTATGAGGGGCTATGTCTAATTTTCAAGTATTAAAAATCTCCAGGCCCTATGTTTTTCTACTTATAAATGTTGAAGTGGTAAAAGAACTTCTTTAGAGAGAAGAAAAATAATACAGGTCAGAAATTTGGATCCAGATAAAGAAAGAGCATTAGGAAAGGAACACATTCGGTAAAAAACGTCTTTTACTTTTCTTATTCTTAATCTAACAAGTAACAGTTTATTCAAAATAGCAATAGCAACAATGTATCCAGTGATTAGAGCTGATGGAAAGTGAAATCAATGACAGCAATATTGTAGGGAGAGAGGAATCGGGAATGTACTGTTATAAAGTACTTAACAACATCTGTGTCTCCCTCTCTCTCTGCCCTTACTCCACTCATGGTCTCTCTCTCTCTCTCTCTCTCTCTCTCTCTCTCTCTCTCAAAAGTGAATAAATATTTAAAAAATTTTTAGGAAAAATAAAGTACTTCACAACACGAGGCAGTACAGTGTTATTTAAAAAGTGGACTTACATTAGTTATGTATATATTTCAAATTCTGGGTCAACCATTAAGCCTATTTTTAAGTTTAGTTATTTTATTTTTGAGAGAGAGAGAGAGAGTGGGGGAGGGGCAGAGACAGAGAATCCCAAGTAGGCTCCTGGCTACTGGCACAGAGCCTGATGACGAGGCTCGAGCCCATGAACCGTGAGATCATTACCTGAGCTGAAATCAAGAGTCGGAAGCTTAACCAGCTGAGCCACCAGGTGCCCCTAAAAATATTTTTAAAGAGTATAATTGATATGGTAAAAGGAGAGGAAATGGAATCGTATAAAATCATCAATTGAAACCAGAGAAGGGGAAAAAAAGAGTGGAAGAGAAAATAAGAAACAAACAATGAGGACAACAAATGGAAAAAATTTATAAATATGTATTCTGAGTCCAGGATATTGGGAAAATCACAGGTGATGATCTGAGAGGTTGTCATACAGCAAGAAACTTACCATTCTGTAGAGCCCCTGCCCAACTCTTCATATGCTTGAGCAATTCCCCAGAGCGTTTTCCCCTCATATGTTCTATTGAATTACAGCGCGGCCTGAGTATCACAGATGGCCACTCGATGCGGGACCTGGAGGCATCTCTGAAAGTTGTTTGATCAATCAACCCAACTTCCCTTCTGGCATGCTCACAATGAGGAGGTGTGTTGTATCTATTTTTCCTACTTATAAATTAAAAATAAGTGCTTCAGCCTATCAAATATATAGTCAACTTTCAAATTTTCCCATTTCTTCACAAACGTGTTGCTTGTATTTGAAGTTTGATGTAAAAACCTGCCTAAAGCTCATGCATCCCATTGCTTGCTGTGTCCCTCAAGTATCTTTTAATCTATAGGTTTCCCTGCCCTTCTGTCTCCTTGCGATTTATTTTCTGAGTAAATCAGATTCACATGCCTTATCAAGATTCCCAGATGCTGGATTTTGTCGCTCACATCTCCATGTTACCTTTTTTTTTTTTTTTAACACGTTCTTCTGTCTCCCTCGTTTTCTGCAAACTGGTCATTAGATCTAGAATCTGGATCAGATTCAGGTTCCATTTTTTATTAAGAACTCTTCATTGGTTTCGGTCAGATGCATATCTTCTGCATCACTTGTGCAAAGCCACAAATCCACCTCCTTTGCCCCCCTCTCTCATGTTGAGCGCTGAAGTATCATTGCTCACTTACCTTACCTTGGATCTGCATTGTCCTTTACCCTGAAGCTGCGATTTCCTTCTTGGACCTAAAAGAATCTGTCCAAATTTGAGAGTGACCATTCCCAGAAATGCTCGCTCTTATGCCTGTGCCAGCAGGTGATGACATCACATCATCATTCACGTTTGATGTACTCAGGAGTGAAGGTGCTGTCTCTCCTCTAACATTAAGAGCTTGGAGTCTTAGGGAGGTAGAGATTCCACAGCATGGACACCTAGCCCTCAAGGGAGGGTGATCTCAAAATCTGGGTTCACTTGGCTTCTTCTGTAATATCGCCTTTCCAGATGCACCACACAGCACAAGTGTGGGGCAGTGGCCATCCTGAAAATTGAACGGGGCTATAACCAAAGAACCAGGGCGTGTTTGATCTCAGGTCTTCTACTTTCTTACTGTCTGTGTGACCTTAGAAAAGTCACTTAACTTTGCTGAGTCTTCTTCTCCTCACCTCCATAATGGGAATGACATTACATTCTCGAAATTTTAATTGCATACTGTGCTAATTAAAGCATAAAACACACTTAAAAGTATAGAGTGAAATACAAGTATAAGGTTGCTATTTAGCATTTCTGTAACTATATATCAGATGCCATTAGAAGGTTGGCATAAATGGGACCCAGCCTAGATGAAACATGAGGGAAGAAAAGGAATGGACATCCTTCACTACGCACCAAGTACTTCATGTATGAAGAAAAGCATAAGGAAATAGTAAAGGAAGAGAAGCAGTATTTCATGCAATCTGCATGCTTGAGGTTTTCATTGCTTGCCCTCACTAAAATCAAGTTCAACTAGCTGTAAACACTTTTACATGTCACCTCAACACACTTTGAGGTGTTGAGCTCACCTCAAAAGCTTTATCTTTTTGAAAGCTCAGAAAAACTCTATAAGGTTATTATTACCCCCATTATGAAGAAGAGGAAACAACTGAAATTCAGAGCAACTTACCTGAATTCAGTTTAGATTTCTGTCCTAAGAAAGACTGTGTTGGTTATTGAGATTCCTCTGCCATAATTACAAAAGCAAGATTATAGCAAAAAAAAAAAAAAAAAAAAAAAAAAAAGTGGTAAAAGCTGTTGTCCTGATTATTAAAGAAGAAATCCACTTGAAGAAGCTGGTCCAAAAATCACCAATTACCATATGAATCTCTAGAGATTAGCCAGAGGTGATGAGGTAACATGGAAACAGTATTAGGTGCTTGGCTACCCACAGATAAGGTTAATAGAAAAGGTATTGCTAGATGGAAGAACTATGGACAATTGTCTCCATGCAATTCAAACTAATGAATAGTCCTTAAACCTCTCTGAACCCCTTTCATGCTTACTTTCTGCATGGCTTTCATGGGACTTACCTTAAGTCACACTGCATTGTTTGCTTCGAACACCCATCTGTCATCTCTCCAACAAGTGAGGCCCTCCAACGGAGTCCGCCTCTGTTCCGCCTATGGGACTATCTCCTCAAGAAAGGCTTGGTTTGAGCCTCCTCCTTCCCCATCGACACTGCTCATCCGAAATCCAAAAATCATCAGTGAACAGGGTTCCTGAATCTTGTCTTTGCTTCCACTTCGCCTAAGCTGTATAGCAAAAGAAGACTGCAAGTTACTTTAATGAGGAAGCAGCCTACTCTCCAAGATTCTAATAAATAAAAGAGACCATAAGGGACCATAAAATGCAGTGGTTGTCTCTTCTCTTCTGCAGTTGGGGAGTGGACATTGTAAGTCCTTTTAGTGTTCTCTGTCTCTGTCTTTGTGTGTGTGTGTGCGTGTGTGTGTGTGTGTGTGTGTGCGTGTGTGTGTGTGTGTGCGTGTGTGTGTGTGTGTTAAGCACAATGTTCTTGTTCACTCTAGCAAGCTTCCTGGGAAAAGAGTACTGAGCTGTGAAGAAAAAACAGTATTCTTACGAGGTCCACCTATGTCTGGAAGAGTCACTAAGTTCATCTGAACCACCTCTGCTACACTTAGCATAAAACCATAGATGCTTCACCATGCCTCCTGAGGATAAAGCCCTCTATAAAGTATGTCACTGAGGTTTCATGACATCTTTCAATGCTCTAGAACAAAAAGAAAATCAACCTTGAACCAATCCCGACAAAAGCAAACCTGATCTGAATATGTTCCATACATGTGAGAAGAATGTTCTGGCCTTGCTCAAAGAACTGTTTATTCCAGACTAGTTTATTAGTATCCAGAGGCCCTGAGCCCTAAGCAATGAGTGGAAATTAAACCTGCCTCTAAGTAGGTGTGGCCCCCAATGGACACAGAGTATACAGTGGTGCCTTAAGACACTGCCATCCAGCAATGTTTAGTGATGTTCATAAAAACAGTGGAACAGAGAAACAAAAATATTTAGAATGAAATCAATTTAAAGTATTTACATTACATGCTTTAAAAGTGATAACAGTAATAAATCTAGTCAACTTTATAGTTAAGCCTAACTATCTGTTTTAAAGGCTATGAAAGTAAATTACAAGAAAAATCAAGAAATCTAAATATATGAGGAAGTAAGGAAGAATTTTTTTTTAAATAAAAATGTTGACCCCTGTTGAAGGTTGGGCTTCTGATTCTGAGATGGGGATGGGTGCACAGGAAGATGGTGAAGGAATGCTCTTGGGGACAACACCCAAGGAAAGGAAAAGTAAAAATGACACTAGGCAGAGGAAGAGGTGGAGTCTCGGTGGAGTCCCAGTGAAGACCCTAGCTGACCCTGCAAGGTGTTCTGAAACTGGGATGACCACCCAGATTTGTCACTACTTGGGGTGCAAGGGCTGGTCCTTCACATCTCTACGTTAAGTCACTGAACATGAGCTGCCTCAGGAAGACGGCATGGCCTTGGGTGAAACAGCTCACCTCAGCCCTGGCTAAGAGGGCTAAGAGCTGAGGGCTGTAGCCTCCTGCATTCCCAGCAGCCAGGAGCATTAGTCCTTCCATTGTGATGGGGACTGGAGTCGCATCCCAGCATCCCAGCATTCACCGAATGGATCCTTACAACTCTGCTCCTCAATTTTATCACTTCAGGGCTGATTTTCTAAGAAGTATAGGGGTTTTCAAACTCATTCAATAAAATCACAGCAAACCTAAAGGACATTACAATCATGTTAAGCTGGGAAGGGTGAGTATTGGCAAATGTCCCCCAAACCTTTCACTGAACTGAGAAGACTTTAGGGGTAAATTCTATTGAGACTGCAAAGAAAAAACAATCAAATCATAAACCAATCTCATTATGAGCATAGTTGCCTAAGTTGTAAATAAAACATAAACAAATATAACCCAGCCCTGTGCTATAATTACATCTTGCCCAAATAGCGTTTACTTAAGAAATGAGGATATAAATGAGATAGGAAGTATGATCATTTTTATAGATGCCCCTAAAAGGGCATTTAAAATTTCATTTGTGATTCATTCCTGGCTTAAAAAAAGTTTATATTTAGTAAACTATCATGCAAAGGACTATTTCTTAACATGTTAAAGCTTATTAATCTCAAAAGAGCAGTTGGCATTAATGAGGTTCTTGAGCAAATGGCTGAGAAAGAATTCTTGAGACGTCTTTGGTGCAAAAAGGTGATTTCATTAAAGCTTGGGGACAGGACCCCTGGGCAAAAAGAGCTGCACTGGAATTGTAAGGAGTGATTGATTATATATTTTTAGGTTTGTGGAGGGAGGGAGATAGAGATAAAGTAAGTTTTTAAGGAATTTGAAAGCAAGGCTTTCAGGACCTTGAGGGGCTAACTAATGTTAAGATAACATTACTTTCAGTCCTTAATAAAACAAAAACATTAAGGAAGTAAGGCAGCCATGAGTTGCTTGAGGAAGGTCACACTCTGCATGTTCCAGGTGTCTATCAGTGGGCTGCAAGCTTTACGGAGATTTAATTTAAACTACATTTCTTTTGCCTTTGTTTTCCTCATCAGGCATCATATTTTCAAAATGTAAAATACTTTGGGATTATTACTAATCCCAAGGAATAATATGGATGCCTGTTTCCCTGCTGTTAGTCAACATTGTTCCCTAAGTGCTAGCAAATGCAAATAGTTTTTGTCAACTGGTTCCCAACTCAGGCTACTAGATCAATTTTTAAAATGGCAAAAATC
The DNA here is from genome assembly GCF_018350155.1 of Leopardus geoffroyi. Taxonomy (NCBI): domain Eukaryota; kingdom Metazoa; phylum Chordata; class Mammalia; order Carnivora; family Felidae; genus Leopardus; species Leopardus geoffroyi. The sequence goes on along the minus strand of NC_059336.1, from coordinate 92,310,176 downwards.
AACAGAAAATGGAGTTCTACTCCAAATACTCTATGATACCATAACAAATAGTATTCATACTGATATTTCTACTCTAAACTGAGTCTCAGTTCTGTGTTTAGTACTATATATATATATATTTGAGACCTGCATATAATTTTGAACTGCAGTCATAAATATTTGATTTCTGGCTTTATTAAAGGGTCAATCCCTCCATCCTTTCAGGTTCAACATTTTGCTGCAGCTGGACCTTCCACCTACTATGGCAGAGATGGTGGGTGGGTTCCTCAACCCAGCCAAGTAGCTTTACCCATGCCCCATGCTGTTTTCTTAACTGATGACAACTGCTTGTGCACTAGCCTTGATTGATAAATATCCATTGGCCTGTATTTTCTTTCTTGGTGCCCCACAGGCCTGCTGGGATAGCCCTATACCTTCATATTAGAGCCCCAATCACTTGCTGTTGGCCTATTCCTTTAATAATTGCCTGTTTTCTAGAGTCATTTTCTTTCTAGAACTCTTTAGCTGTAAAATTATTCGACTCATTCCTTGGGCAGACATTTGCCCAGGTGGCAGAAGTTACTTTACTGAGCCTGGCTATACAAAATATTTTTGGATAGTTGAAAATAAAATCCACTGGAATGTTTAGCCCAGGAGAACCAAAGCCTTATCTGTCTTCTTCACTGCCATATCCTTAAGTGCCAAGTAAAGGGACAAAAAAGACACCTCAAAAATATTTGTTGAATAATAGTCAAATCTCAATCTGAAATTAATTTATGGCTATATTTTCAATAATATTAATAAGAATGTTGCCAAGTTTAAAATGCAAGGTTAAATGATGAACACAAGGGAAGCTAAGAAGAATTTCTATCGGCACGTGCTATCAAGGCAGATTCTGTGAACCCACGTGGGTTTTGATCTCATTAGGCTTCAGGTAGGTATAAAGGTATCTGGAGGACATTGCAGATATTAAAAATAGGGCCCATTAAATAAAGGAACTTAGTATGTAGGGTAATTAAAATATGTGTTAGTATTTAGGGTTAAGGAAAATCCTTCCTTCCCCAGTGATAATTCCACATAGCCTTTAAAAAGCTCTTGTCTCTAAGAATCCTGTATTTAGGTTCTAGGACATCATTTAAAGTCAAATGTGTGATATTTTTCAAGTTACTAAGCCTCCTTTTCTGCTTGAGGTATTTCTCATTTGTAAAATAAGATTAGGATGCGATTAACATCTCTGTATGCTCTGATGTTTAGCTGTTCTATAACCCTGTAATAGTAGAGGCTCTATTCTTAAGAACAGGGACAGTGTTCCTCAGGTACAAGAAACACCCTGGGATATCTATGCTGGTTAATGCAGCATTGATATACATGAGGTGATTCTGGCCATTACTGATGAGACATATGCTGGTTCAATCTGGCCCATGGCATCATCAGCTAAGTAGAGAAGTTACCAAAAGCCTCTGCTGGACAACTAATGTTTGGATACAGCTGAACTTGACCTCATTTGTCCAGAATATGGAGTCAGGTGGCATTTTAGCCATTTAGATATTTATTTTCTTACCCAGATTAAATAGGACTCAGGGGGCATCTTGGAGACAAAGACATGGATCCTACCCACAGCTGGAGGTTCATGTCTAATAGATGGGAGTAAGAGGGTAGTATGGTGGTCCCAATGCATGGAGGGACAATAGGTCCCTTCAGAGAATCTGCAATAAAGGTAGAATTAATCTAGAATTAAAAAAAAAAAAAAAACCCTAACTTGAAAAAAAGGACCAAGGATCACAGGGCATGGCACTTCTGAATGAGGTATTTGGCATGATCTTGGGAATACATCTTAACCCAGTCCCACAGGTGGCGTATTTGTCTTCAGGGAGAAAAATAACTGAATTTTTGATAGAGCTCTAAATTCTGAAGGTATTGGAGCCCAAGTTTTCTGACCCTGGGGCCTCTCCCATGCTCCCAATTTAGTAAAGATTTTACAAAAGGGGGGAGGGGATTTTCTTTCTAGTTTTTTAAGTAACCACTTGGGTGTCAAAGCCACAGTTTCTGTACACCCAGCTGCTGGTTACACAAAAGTCACCTGAAGAAGCTTGTTAAAAATACAACTTTCCGATTTTTTTGGCTCCAGAAATATTGATTTGATAGGAACAGGAGCCCAGGAGTCTATAATAAAAAGCCTGTGTGGTGACTGAATATCAAGTGGCACAGAGAGCACATTTTGAGAAATAGTGCTCTGACACCTTGCCATTCACAGTGTGGTCCATGGACCAGCAGCATCAGCAACCACCTGGCGTTTATTAGAAAGGCAGGATCTCAAATCCCACTCCAGACCAGCTGAATTAGAATCTGTATTTAACAGAATCCCTAGGTGATACATATGCAAATTAAAGTTTAAAACTCACTCTAAAGCTTCCGAAGCTATGGTTCATTTCAGGAAACAGGGACTCTCAGATAAAGCTACATTGTGTCTTGTGAATGACTAGTACCTGGCCTCTGGTAACAGTAGCAAATGTCTCCAGCTACCAGGGTGGAAGGGGAATCCACTTAGGTGGCTAGCAGCCAGGACCTGCCTGCCTAATTTATACAGGGAGGGACAGGAGGACTGGTTCATGCACATCTTTAAGATGGCTTTGGGGATTCCAAAAAATATTTGAGGATAGGTTACTCTTCCAGGAACAGGATTGCATCTTCCTAATGATGGGAGCTTAGAATTATTGAGATGTGACAGGCTTAAATAGCAATGCAATTACATTTCTACTCACAGGCTGTTGAAGACTAGGACATTTAAATTATGGTATATAAAGATTAAAACTGGAAACAAGGAGTTCAGGAGTTCCTATATGTGACATCTTTTCCTTCCCTTTTTTTTTCATATGAAAATGAAGAGATGATATATAAAGTTTCTTTACTCTCAAAAACGAAAAGAATTGATGAATTCTTCTGAATCCTATTGCCCTCTGTATGCATGACTTGAGATGAAAAGGTCTGGCATGCTTACTGATGTGGGCCATACTACAACCAAATCATGACCAGCTGTCCTCCATTTACTTATTTAAACACTGTCGCTTGTTTGTAGCTGCTGCGGTTATTTACAGAGTCTGTCAATTTCTGTGATTTTTCATTATCTGCCTAATTCTTTTTTACAAAAAAAAAAAAATGCTGACAGGAATTGTGGCATGCCACATGCATTCAACTATCCCTGGTGTTTCAGAGCAGCCAAGACATTGGGTAACATTTCATGCAACCATGTATCTGTCTATGCAACAAGCTTCCCCTTTTCTCCCTTCAGTTATTTTTCTTTCCAATATTCCCTCTCTATTCTATTTCACTTCATTTATATCTCTCTTCTACTATTATTTATTTATTCATGCATCAATTATGTAGTTAAGCAAGATACACAAACCAATTCCATAAGAATCAAGTAAATGTCACCAACTTCCATGCAAAGTGACTAGAATAGCACCTGGCAAATACAGGCATTTCATAAATGTTGGGCATTCACTGAACATTTTTGAAAGCTGCCTAACTAGATGCCATGTTTCTATGGAAAGTGTAGGATATAAAGTATAATTCTGAGTTCACATCATTTATCTACAGAACTGGCTACATAATTTGCTAGGCTCAGTAAGTTGAAAATGAGTATCCCCTGTTCAAATATTATTAAAAGTTCCAAGATGGTGACACTGGAGTGGAACACTTTGGGCATAGGCACAAAGCCAAGAAGATCACTAACAAAGGTTTTTTTATTTTTTTTATTTTTTATTTTTTGGATTGTCTGCCTCTGTTGGAAGTTTGGGAGGAAAACCCAAAACTTTTAGCAAATACATATTCCATTTTATTTTTTTAAAAATGTAACCATCCACTAGCACATGTCCAATTATTCAGTGCTGATAGAACAAAGGTAACACGTGGAAAGAAGGAGAGTAGAATAGCAGAATTTAATTATCACAACGACCCTTACCACAAATAACATTAACCTAAAAATATTTTATAATTTTTCATAATCTGAGTCTACTCATCACTCCTAGAGGCACACATCAAAAACTATGGCATCTTTTCCCCCTCACCTGTCCCTTTTCTCCCTTTTCAAAGTCAGAGGATGCATTTCCTGGCTGAGAAAATGTCAATAATGAGGAATTAATACCAGTTAAAATGCACTGTAATTCTTTGGCATGTTGGGGTGGAAAAATAGGTTGAAAGCCTTTACTTTAGCTTGTGCTACATGGCAAGAAGAATCATGTGATGGTCTTGTTCATATGTACATAACATCTAGCATTCTGTCCCTATTTACATGGTATCCCGATTGTTTACACATCTGTCTCCATTACTAGACTCGAAGGTCCTTCAGAACAGGCTTGCTGTATACTTTTTATATGGCACAGGAACTAAAAGTGTTCAATAACTGGGGAAAAAAAATCAGAAGAAGAATATTTCATGACACGTGAAAATTAGATGAAATTCAAATTTCAGAGTTCATAAATAGTTATTGGAATACAGTCACACACCTGTTTCTTTATGCATTTTCTGTGACTGCTATGGCCCTACCACAGTGGAGTTGAGTAGTCATGACAGAGACTATATGGCCCACAAAGCCTAAAACATTTGCTCTCTGGTTCTGTGCAGAAAACGTTTGCTGAGCTCTACTTCTGTGTGAGGGCTATATCTTCATCAATGAGTTGACAGAGTCTGGCATAATGTCTGACTTGCATATATATTTCAAATATTGAAAATAGTGGTATAAAAAGGGAAAAAGAGGAGTGGGCAAGTTCCTTTTTTATGTGGAACTGCTCGGGAGGCCCACTGATATTCCCAGGCCCTCTCCTGAATAGACCTCAGCCTAGCCCACCTACAGCACTTTTTTTTTTTTAATGAGAACATTAAAATTAAACTTTATTAGCAAATTTCAATCATATAATATAGTGTTATCAACTGTAGTTATCGTGTGATACATTATATCCTCAGATCCTATTCATCTTATAACTGAACATTTGTAGCCTTTTACCAAACTCTCCCTATTTCTGCTACCCCTCAGTCCTTGGCAACCACTTTTCTACTCTGTGTGTTCAATTTATTTTTTAGATTCTACATGTAAAGAAGATCATGCAGTATTTGTCTTTCTCTGTCCGGCTTATTTCACTTAGTATAATACCCTCTAAGATCATTCATGGTGAATGACAGAATGTCCTTTGTTAAGGATGAATGGTATTTTATCATGTGTGTGTATGTGTGTATGTATGTATGTGTGTGTACATATGTATACATACACACACACATGATAAAATATACATATGTACACACACATACATACATACACACATACACTGGATAAAGAAAATGTGGCATATATATCTTGCTTATACCTTGACCTCAGACTTTGAGTCTCTAAGATTGTTAAACAATAAATTTCTGTTGTTTAAATCATGAAAAGGTATGGAATCATTTCTGCTGACAGTAATTCCTTTCTCATATTAAAAATAATTACAAGAGCTCCTAAACATGGATTGATATAGATTATTTCTAACAAAAACGTACTAAAAACTCACTAACACTTTTATGAATACATTTGTACTTAATAAGCAAAGCTGAATAAACATATATTGACAAAGGATTTTACCTACCTATGTGAGCCATTATTTACTGCACCGTGTTTATTTGATGTATTGCTTTGCACACCACTTGCAATAACTTGCAGTAACCTGGAGCCTCCCCTGCTTATCCCCAAGGGTCTGTAATCCACAGGCTTGGAACTCTTGTTTTCTCATGTAACTGATTTATTGGAAAGTCTCAGTTCTTCGAGGGTATAAACATAAACTGGTTTTCTTTTCTTTTCTTTTTTTTTTTTTTTTCAGTCCTTGCTTCCAACCAGGTTTTGTTGAATCACTCTTTTCTATCCTTTAACAGTTTGGGAAAATCGTTTGGTTTCATAGTCTCTTTCAGTTATAACAAGCTCAGATCAATTGCCGACTTTAATCACAAACTGATTTTTTTTTTCTGTTTTAAATGTTTATTTTTGAGAGAGCATGAGTGTAGGAGGGATGGCAGGGGGGTGGACAGAGGATCCGAAGCAGGCTCTGTGCTGATAGCAGCCAGGGCTATGTGGGGCTGGAACTCACTAACCATGAGATCATGACCTGAGCTGAAGTCAGATGCTCAACCGACTGAGCCACCCAGTGCCCCACAAGCTAATTTGAATATCGTCTTTTCTCCTTTCCCCAGCAAGGCTGATAAAGCCTTGTCTGTAATAGCTAGCTCCTCTGATGCTTTGACACAGGGTTGAGGGAGACAAAAAGGGACAAATTTCTTGATCCTTGGCTGGCCTTGACTGTCTGTCCCTGTATCCAGTCAGCAGTGGCTACACATCCACACTGGCTGTGTGCAGTAATCCCAAAGCGGTCTTGCTTGTGGGGGAGGGGTCTTTCAGAAGGCCTCGCAGGACGTCCCTGCTGTGACTTCTCCAACCTAGGATGTCCAAGTGCAAGCCACCCCTTCATTCATTCCCTCTTCTCAACTTCCACAATTGGTGATCTCCCCATAGCCTCTGGCAGCTAGGGTTCTCTTGACCAGAAGGAAGCCACTTGAGTGAGCCTCCACAAAACTGTTAAATCGAAACTACCCATCATTACTTAGGCATCAGCATCTTTGCATATCAGATAATGGAGCTCACATCTCCAGTCAGTCATCTCTTTCAGTCCAAGTCAGCAAGTTGGCTGTTTAAGAATGCCTAGGAACTGTGTCTTAATAGAGGTGTGGGTTACCCAGAGCATGCATTTGTCAAAGTGAATCGAAGCTCACACTTAAAATCAAAGCATTCCATTCTATGTAAATTAGACCTCAACTTAAAAGCAAGGATGTCAAAGAATGGAAAATTAATGATGGATAATGCTTAGGAATGAAAATAAATGCCTACTTCTCCTGTTTGAAAGCACTATGAGTTTCTTTAACTGAAGTTCTTGGAGATCTTACCTTAGCTTTGGGGTAAAGTGTTCTCTACCTCTTGGAGAAGGGAGACAAATTTCATTTTGCCATGAACTCGGCTTTCCTCCCAAAAATCCAACAATGTAGCTTCTCTGACTTAGTCCCCTTCAATATTGACTGGGAAAGGTGAACAGGGTTTGGCATAGGGAGTTGTGGGGGAAGGGCAAGTCTGCTGTCTCTGGGAAACTCTTAGGGAAGTATCTGCCTCAGGTGCTATCGCAGGGGCTTGCTTGAAGTCTCCTGATTTTGGCTGGGTCCTGGTAATAAATGTCGAGGCAATTGGTAAGTACCATCAATAATCTCTTACCAAAAAACAAAAATGTAGACAACATATGAAGAGGAGAGTTTAGAGACAATTCCATGGCCCAGGTATGACTTTGCCTTTCATTTGTTTTGTTTTATTTTATTTTTAAAAATTTTAATGTTTATTTATATTTGAGAGAGAGAGAGAGAGAGAGAGAGTGTGTGTGTGTGTGTGTGTGTGTGTGCAAGTGGGGGAGTGGCAGAGAGAGAGGGAGACACAGAATCCGAAGCAGGCTCCAGGCTCTGAGCTGTCAGCACAGAGCCCAGCGCGGTGTTTGAACCCACGAGCCATGAGATCATAACCTGAGCTGAAGTCCAGATGCTTAACCAACTGAGTCACCAGATGCCCCTCCATTCATTTATTTTAAAATAGCAATTGAGCACCTCCTACATGCCATGATCTTTCTAGGCACCAAGGATTTAATTAAAAATCATCAGGACCAATAGATAAAGTTGAATAGATTGGGGCATACACAAACTGAAGATGTATACGAGGCAGTCCTGCTCTTCTCAGAACCAGATAGAAAAAAAGGTTGTCCTTCTCCCAATTGGGAGATAAAAGACAAGTAACTCAGGTATTATACGAGAGTTTGTCCCAAATTAAGATGGAGTAAACACGGGATTCTACAGGAATACATAGGAGAGATGTTGAGCCAACATTTGAGAGAATCAGAGGAAACTTCCTGGAGGATGCACACATGAGCCAAGACCCAAAGTTTGAGTAAGGTTAGCAACAGTGAAAAAAAGAAGCAATTCTAGGAGGAAGAACACAGAACCACTGTATTAATTTCCTATGGCTGCCGTAACAAATCACCACAAACCAAACGGCCTAAAACAAGAGAAATTTATTCTCTCACAGTTCAGGAGGCCAGAAGTCTGAAATCAAGGTGCTGGCAAAGTTGGGTCATTCTGGAGCCTCTGAAGGATAATTTGTTACATGCTGTTCTCCTAGCTTCTGGTAGTTGCTGGTGATTCTTGACTTATAACTCCATCTCTCCAATCTCTGCTTCTGTTTTCACATACCCACTTTCCTATGTATCTTTGTTTGTCTCTGTGTATTCTTTCCTCTTCTTATAAGGGCACGAGTCATTGATTTAGGGCTCATTTGAATCCAGGATGATCTCATTTTAACCTAATAATATCTGTGAAGACTCTATTTCCAAATAAGGTCACATTCTGAAATTCCAGGGGGACATGAATTTTTGGAGGCTACTATTCAACCCACTATAGTCACTAAATTTGTGATTGTTAGCAAGTTTTTGTCACTTTGCTCTCAAAGTAAAGTCTCTTTTACAATTCAACTTTTCATACTGTGTTATAATTAAGGATTTGAGAGTCTGTCATCCCTCGTAAGACGGTTAGTTTCTTGACACAGAGAATGAGACCATCTCTAGCCCAGAACCTAGAAAACCAATAAGTGTCCCTCAAAAAATAAGAATGACCGGAGTGCCTGGGTAGCTCAGTCAGTTAAGCTGCTGACTTTGGATCAGGTCATGATCTTGTACTCCACGAGTTCAAGCCCCACGTCGGGTTCTGCGCTGACACTCAGAGCCTGAAGCCTGCTTCAGATTCTGGGTCTCCTTCTCTCTCTGCTCCTCTGCCTCTCATGCTCTCTCTCTGTCTCTCTCAAAAGTAAACATTAAAATTAAAAAAAAAAAGAATTATTGAGACATGGCTTTCTCAACTATAATTATGTGGTGGGCTCACTACACAAAACATGATTTTTTTTTTTTTTTTAATTTTGGTCAAGAGCTCTAAATCATAGTATTCCTTGGTCTGAAATACAGCAATACTCCGAAGCCAAGTGTAAGAGAAGGTGGCTTTAAAATGTGGCCATGGGCTATGTTCTTCCTACTACAACTCATTGCTACTTTTATTTTTACAATAAGAGTGACTATGATAATGCTTGCGCAACAAAGAAGGTGCAATGACAGCTTATACACATTTCAGCTCCATGCTGTATTCCTAACATGGTTGTGAAAAACCCCTTGAAAAAATGATTTTATATGTACAGTAATAGTTTCTATGAAAACTTTGATAAGATTTCTACAAGATTAGAAAGTCCTCGATTGCTTTCATTCTAGAAACATGAGAAACTAATGCAAGTATTAACAAACACAAAAAAATTGTAAAACAAATTCACCGCCTTCTAATAACAATGTTTTTCTGTGAAACATATTTTTTCTTTTTTCTTCTTGTAATTACTTTTAAGTATAATCACCACATTGCATGTTATATCCACAGAACTTATTTGTCTTATTTATCTTACAACTTCTATGCATATCACCTATCCCTCACTGCCTCCCACTTCCTCCCTCCATGCCCCCCCCACCACCACCTCAGGCAAGCACCAATCTGTACTCTGTATCTATGGGTTCCGTATCTATGGTTTTGGTTTTGTTTTACATTGCACATACACATGAGATCATACAGTATTTGTCTTTCTTTCTCTGACTTATTTCTCTCTCTGACATAATGTCCTAAAGGTCTATCCATGTTGTTGCAAATGGCAGGATTTCCTTCTTTTTTATAACTGAATAATATTCCTCTGTGTATATGTGTGAGTGTGTGTGTGTGTGTGTGTGTGTGTGTGTGTGTTCTTTATCCATTTTCTTTATGCATTCATCCATCAGTGGACACTTAAGTTGTTTCCATATCTTGGCTGTTGTAAATAATGCTGCAATGAACCAGCAATGCATATATCTTTCCAAGATGGTGATTTTGTTTCCTTCAGATGTATACCCAGAAGTGGAGCTTCTAGATCATATAGTAGCTCTGTTTTTAACTTTTCGAGGACACCCCATACTGTTTTCCATAATGGCTGCACCAGTCTGCATTCCCACCAACAGTGCACAAGTGTTCTTTCTCTTTTCTCTACCTCCATGTCAACACTTGTCATCTTTTGTGGTTTTGATAACCATTCTAACAATTGTGAGGTGATATCTCATTGTGGTTTTGATTTGCATTTCCCTGATGATTAGTGACATTGAGCACCTTTCCATAAGCCTGTTTGTCATCTGTATGTCTTCTTTGGAAAAATTTCTATTCAGTTCCTCTGCCCATTTTTAAACAGATTTCTTTTTACTATAGAATTGTACGAGTTACTTAAATATTGCGGGTATTGGCACCTTATCAGACATAGGATTTGCAAATATTTTCTCCCATTGCCTAGGTTGTCGTTTACTTTGGTGATGGTTTCCTTTGCCAGACAAAAGGTTTTGAGTTTGATGTAGACCAGCTTATTTATTTTGGCTTTGGCTGTCTTTGTTTTTGGTGTCAAATCCAAAAAATCATTGCCTAGAACAAGGTCTAAGAGCTTTCCCCCTGTTTTCTTCTAGGAGTTTTATGGCTTCGGGTCTTACATTCAAGTCATTGACCTATTTTGAATTTATTTTTGTGTATGGTGCCAGACAGTAGCCTAGTTTCATTCTTTCACATGTGGCTGTCACTTTATACTTTTCACTGTGGTTTCAAATATATCATCTGTTTGGCCCTTGTAAATATCCCACAAGGTAGGGCAAGTGTTTGAGAGAAGATTTCCTAAAGGTAGAGTATAAGATGAAAATCTCATGCAAATGACTTATTGAAGGAGGTTTCTGAGGAGAAACAGACAGTGAGGGACATGAGACATTGCAGGGGGAAAAAAAGAGCAAAGATGGGGTTTCCATGGAAGTTTGTCTCGGATTAATCCCACAGGTATCTCTGGAATATGAATAGCAACACAGAGCTCTTCTACATTTAGGCAAAAGGGCCAGACTTTTGTACTCCTACGTTAATAGTTTATTGGCCGTGTGTCAGTCACTGGAAACAGGAGATGGAACATTCCAGGATATTTGGGTGAACTGGTGCCATCTGCCAAGGGCAAGTGTCTGGAGAAAGGGCAGCTGTGAACCACTAGCAGCCAATCCTTACAGCAGCAGATGGTAGGTGCAGAGCCAGGTAAGAAGAACCTGGGCAGGGCACCAACAGCATCTACTCCAGAAAGTGAATGATCCCATTTTACAAAAGTAACAACCAAGGCTTACAGAGTCTAAACACTTACCAAGGCTACTGAGCCAATAAACGGCACAGTTACAACATGAATTCAGGTGTTGCTTCATAAACGAGGCTCTTCTTGCAGCCTCTGAAGACACTCCCTTCTGATGAAAGTCTTATAGCAAATTCTTTGGTAAATACTCTGTATTGCTATGGATGATCCCACTGGGCAAGAATAGGAAGGCTCATTCTAGAACTTACTAGTGACTTTTTCCTAGGGAGCAAGTTAGGATCGAAATGACTGTGAATTCTATTTGTGTAGATGCACCAGAATTACGTTTCTATCACCGCACCTTAAGATAGTCTTCTTAATTTTTCTTATACACAAATACTTTTTTCTCCTCATGAAAAATTTTACTGTCAATTAGAGACTGTTAAAAGTTAAAAAGTTGACCTCCAGTGATCTCAAGGGTAAGCAGTAAAATATTTTGTAAGATAATACTAAAATGATTCGGAAAAAAACACCATTTGATCAAATCACAACAGGCCCAGTGCATTTTACCCTCATATTCCTTAACTCGGGAAAGGAAAAGTATATTTGAACATACGGCACCTTTATTAGGGCACCTATCAATTATCTTGAGCCATGAGACATCATTAGACCAAATCTGAATAGAACAAGCCTGAGAAGAAGTACTATTTCTTAGAAATACCATTTAAAAACATATTTCATGCAATATTCTCTCCCAAAGTAGCAAGCAGGCCCATTTGGAAATGAATCACTTGCTCTGATTGTCTATTCCAGGTATGTGAGTAAATCATCTACCTTCAGAAAAGTGACTAAAATACAGTGAAGAAAATGAACTTTCTAGCATACTTACTCAAATGTCTATACCTGATTTAGATAGGATTAGATTAGAGATTTCATTACCTTAGCCAAATTCAGGGATTTTATTTCACTGTTGAAGACAGCTAAGCACAAATGTATTACAAGGCCATCTCAGGGTCTTACACAGCATGCTTTATTCTGAAGGTGAGTTATACTCATTTTTTCATCAAGTTATTGTTGTCCAATCTATGACCATTCTTAAAGTTAAATTTTCCATGACCTGACACAAACATGGACATTTCCACAGGATTTTTCCATGTTAGTCTGTATGTCAGTCTTTCTCTCACCCCAAATATTATAAAAGTGATATAATTAAAATGACATATAAACTGTGCCTAAGAGGAGGACTATGTGATTTAACTAAACAAATTTATGCAGAGAAGTTACACTTATTCTACTTGAGGAGAGATAACCAATTTTAAATTGCCACCTTAAAGTTGAACTAGTTGAAAAGAACAATTTAATTTTATGTTAAAGAGATAACATTCCAGTAAGGTAAGAAATTACATATATGTGCATATTTCAAATGAATACTGATGTCTACCATTAGAAGAAAGTGCCAATAAAATCTGGGAATAGTTGCTTTTTTTTCCTGCAAGAGAATTGGGATGTAGTAATCCTTACCTATACAGGTTTGGTTAATTAATGTTTGCAGAGCGCTTTGAGTTCTTGTGGTAATAATCTCCTTAGAAAGATGAGACATTGTTATGAACACCTGACTAAGCCACTTGGAAAAACTGTCATACAAACCAGGGCTTCAACCTCTAAGAATAAAATGATACATTGTTGCGGGTTACCGTCAAAGGAGACTTCCAACCCGTCACTCCCAAAGAGAAAAGAAATGAAATAAAGGAAATACTCATTTCAGCACCACCTCATGCCCTTGCTAGAGCACCAAGCTCCTATACCAGCCATTTATTTTTTGATCCATTCCAATGGGACCTTGAATTCAGAGAAGGGTTATAGGATTAGTTACCGTTAGCTGGTTAATATACAAGGGTGAACTTTTCCCAAAGGCATCTGAGTTTAATAAGAAAGCTATTTGAGATACATTTAAAACATTCTTCAATATCCCTCTATTAAATAAAGGTACTCTCTCTAATGCTATCATTCTAGGCATATAGTCAGTCTTGCCTTATTATTTGTATTGCCTTATTATTACTGCCTGATTATTATGATAAATAATAAGGGGATGGATAAAATAGTTGCTGATGACAGGTTATGAAGACAAAAGATTTGTTAGTCTTTGACAGTTATCTAAGCAAGAGGAGCCTCATTTCAAAGCCAAGTTCTTCCACCCCATGTCATTACATTACTTCCAACTTCATTTCTAAATCAAATGTTTTTTATATGGAGAGAATATTTCGATAGAGAGAGCCCATCGAGTATAGGATTTAATAACAAGCAACTGCTTCAAGGAGCAGAGCCTTCCCTGACTGTGTTTCAGATCTAGCCAAAGTCACCAATTACTGGACTCTCTGGAGACCAGACCTTACAACGAGTTTTCTGACCCTGGGAGGATTTAGATAAGCTCTGGATAAGTTCTGTTCTGTGACACGAGCCCTGACTTGTTTAGCAGTAAAAGTATTTCTCCTCTTGAACACCTCAGCCAGCAATATTTCCCCAGGATTTATGAGGATGCCCTGCAACAGGATGGGGGTGCTCAGTAACTGAGTGTGACAACAGGTTTTGTTAATTGTATGTTAGGTTTAAGACCCTAAGGCCATTTTCAGCCCCTTCTGAGTTCTTTCTTTCTTAGGTTTAAGAATGGAAGGGACCCTGCAGGTGGTTCTGTTCTTCCCTTTCCCAGTGGTGTGAACAGGACCAGCCAGGTAGTGCTTAGGAGAGGTAGAGGTTCTCAGTTCCCAGAGATGTTTGTCTCCTCTATCTCCATGACAGGGTAGGGGCAACTATGGGGAGAAAATAACATCACATTCTTGAAGGCCAATTATGCACTAAATGCTTGAGGGAAGGCAGTGTGTTTGTTAAAACCGTGGTCTCTGAAGTGGGACCGCCTGGGTTTAAATCCCAGTTCTACCTATCCTGGTAACCCCTCTGAGCCTCTGTACCCTTAAGGAAGGTATTAAAGAAGGGATAATAGGATATTTGGACAGGTAAATAGGAGAACATTTAAGAAACTTAGAAGAGGACCTGAAGCATTGGAGGCTCTCAATAAATCTGAAGAACGAAGTCTTATTATTCTCATTTTACAATTGAAGAAACTAGGTATCTGAAATGTTAAAAATTCTAGTAACCAGGACCACACAACGAGTTAAAAAATGGAAAAGCTGGGATGTGAATGCGGGACTGCCCCTTTGCAGAGCCTTCTCCTCCTATTCTCTCAGCAATAACCCATGCCAGTACTGTGCGTAGACGGTGTTACCCAATGTGGAGGCCCCAAGGGGCCCTGAAAAGATCATGATCCCCAGAAAGCCACAATTACAGGTTAACGCTTCCAAGGAAAGGATTGTGTTTCACCCCAGTCCTCTTTTACAAAGCAATTTCTCTTGCAAAGGGTATCACAGTTAAGGGGAAGATGAGGGAGTTGGTCTAGGCTGAGCACATGCCCCACGGTCAGTGCTGGGCTACAAACTTCATGTGTATCATCTTGTCTACCCTGCACAACGACATTCAGTGTTGGTGTTATTATCCTCATATTACAAGGGAGGAAATGGAAGCTCAAGAGAGGTGAAGCATCGGTCCCAAGGTTAAGGGTTATCAATTGGTGAAGGTAAGGCTTTCCCACAGCCAGCCCTGGCTGGTTCCCACTCCCAGACTGCTTTGTGGGCAGTATACTACCAACATGCCCTCATTTCCTAATGGAACTTAGAGCAAATTGCTTTATCAACAATCTGCTTGTTAACAATTTCAGCCAGACCTTGGGCAGCAGGCACCTGAACACAGGCAGGCCCAGAGAGCTATGGAAATGCAGAAAAGGGGGTGGAGAGGTTCACTGGGCAGGAAGCCACCAGCCCTCATCGTTAGTCAGTGAGCAATCAGAATATTCCAGGCCACTTGCCATGCTGAATGCAGGAGAAGATTCAGAGTAACAAGCAGTTAAAAATGGATTTTGCCATTAATGCACTTCTGATTAATGCCTTCTGCGCTGTTCACAAGTAAAGTAAGTTCATTTTCTTTTCAGAAGATCCACACCTTGGAGATTCTATAAATATGGCTCTTAATTTAACTCCTGTGAAGAAATGGTAACATCTCTTTGAGTGAAATTACTACCTTTTAGAGGCACTATCTCTCCCTAGTTGCTGCTGCTTCCCTGAGCACTCATTAGCCTTCCCCCAGATGGGAAATGATTTTGTACAAGGCCCCGAAATGCTAAACGTCCTTAGGTTGAAGGGCATTTGTTCCCTGCGCCTGTCTGACTCAGCAGTGATGTATGTGCAGAGGAAATCTTTCTTTGCCTGTCTTAGCTTTGCTCTCATTCCTCTTTCAACTGAAGGAGTGTGATTTTTCTTTTCCACTCAAGTTCCATTCAGAAAGCAAAGGAAGTGCATAATTACGTGGTTGCCCCTTGCATGCCTCTGCTGTACATTTCCCAGGAAATCTCCTTATTAAAATAAGAATATTATCTGTAATCTATGAAAATAGATTGGGGTTGGTCAAAAGCCACGGTGGGGGAGGGTGGAATCAAACCTGCGTCCTGCAGCAAAGAAGCCCATTTTGTTGAGCTGCAGCTCAGAGCATGTTGTCAATTGAATGAGGACCAGAGCAATAAATTCTGGGGATTCGTGGGAGAAAGTGTTTCTTATCACTCTTGGTTTGAAAAGGCTTGTGGTGTTTCAGGGCTTTCTCCAGTTGCCTTGAGCGATTAAGGAAAATGTCAAAGAACCTTGGGGAGCAGGAGCCAGATCCTTCTGTGAGGCCTTCCCAACATATGCCTGATGGGCTCTGTCATAGGGGCTGCTGCGTTGGGAAAGGCCAGATGCCATGCAGAGAATGTGCCTGGCACTCTGCAACTTCCTTTTCCCAGCCCTTGCAGAAGGAAGAGCATTTGAGGGCTCCAGCAGCATCCCATTACACACAGGACGGCCCAGAAAGATTGAAATGAACATGTGCTCTAAAAGCCCCTGGCCTTCTTTCCAGATCTTGCACCCAAACAATTAAACCCATCATCAGTCTCCATCTGCTTGGGCTCTGACTTAAAAGTCAGAGTCAAATAGCGATCAGTGCCAGCCCCTCAATTACCCAGTGTCATGGCTTCACAAAATAATTGTGATGACAAAGATTTTGATTTTCCATAGCGGGGAAGAAAACAGTCCAAGAACCCTAACGATGTGGAAGCCAGACACAATCACTCACAGAGGAGACATAGTTTTGTCTCCAGATCCCACTGGAAGAGATTTTCCCAATTTAAAACAAAATAGGACCAACAAACAAAATATCTCCTATGTCCCCAACATAAGCGAAAACCCATTGTTCATTAGCTGTGTTGTTCAACTTTGCTGTGCCTTGGTTCTCTTATTGTAAAGTGGGGATAAAAGTGTATCTACATTATAAGACAGTTGTAAGAATTCAACGACTACTCAGAACAGTGCCTGGCATCTGGCTATTCCGTCTATAGCTGTTACCATTAATCTTTCATAGGGAGGCACGTCAGTGGGCTACTATACATATACCCAGGAGTGACACCATGTCTATATTCATCCCAGACTTGCTCCCTCCCTCACCAACATTGTCATATGAATAACGACTGAGCTTGAGTTTCCCCACCTCTAAATAAACAGACCCATACCGCTACCACCTAGTGATGTGATACAAATGACCTCGTTGACTGTTCCCACAAGACCCTGATGCTCCCTGGAGTGACTGATGTGAAAATGAGTTTGCTAAATTCAAACCCAACATGATGTATATGCTGACCGTGGCTCTTTCTGAAAATATTAAAGTCGAAGCATGAAGGTAATAATGTCTTCAATATCAAATTTTCATTGAGCTGTGGCTTTGTGGATTAACAAATTAAGTAAAAATGACCGTAACGGGTCAGATTTTTTGTTGTTGTTGTTTGCTATTTTTATTCTTTCAAAGTTTCAGAGGAGTTTTCTGGCTGCAGGCTAAATAAATGTTAGCTTGGCCCCCAAGTGCTACCGCCTATCAAGGGATTCTCTGAATGACTTCTTGCCTCGGGCACAATGAAAATGGATTCATGAGTTTTCCAGGGATCTACTAGACCCAAATAAGGCTGTGCATCAGAAGGTCCTATTTAAAGCTAAGTTAGCCAGCCACAGAATACTGCTAGAAGGAAAGGAAATTACAAAGGAGAAGGATGGGGCAGGTCTGTGCCTGGATGGCTAAGCAGCCGAAGGTGAACACGTGAAGGGCAGGCAGAGAAAAAATGCTCACCCTAGAGATATTTTTCTTTGTACTAAATCACACCACTGGAGATGGAATGAAAGGTGAGCCATGGGGAGCTAAGCCAGCCAGCATTCTGCAGCTCCCAGGACTACAGGTGCCTGTCAACAGCACTGGCACGGAGGGCCAGAGGGGCTTAACATCACCTCAGACAGGGTTCTCTTGAACTATATTTCTCTTGAAATATTCTTTGTACTTGGGGTCCTAAAGTCAAATCTTATTGGACATTTCCCAGCAAGCATGTTAATCAATTCCAAAACACCTAATACCTTGTTCTTTGAAATACCTAGAAAGTTCTCTTCTAGTTCAAAAATAGGTAATAGCATGTGACAAGCTATTTAAAATATATATGTAGTACATAAAAATATGTTATACATATTTATATTATTATGGATTATATATAATATATATAACATAAAATATGTATTCTATATTATTATAATTTATATGTTGCCTGTTCAGTCTTACTAATGTCCATGTCCTTTCTTTTTAATAATCATGGATCTTGGTGCATGAGGCTTAAGGAACAATGTCTAACTTGACACACATACTCAATTGAAGCAGAGCTGACAGTCTGATGCTGCTAACACTGAGGACTTCACAGCTAAGCACTGTAATGAATGCAATTATTTGATAAAAGAATTATTATATAGATACATCCTTTCTTCCCCTCTGTGCCTTGTTTTTTTAAATGAGAAATCCTTTAAGCTGGGTATATAATGGCACTCATGTGCATGCAGTGGGACAGGGAAGGCTGACTGAGTGAGGCCAGGCCTGGGGAAAAGTAGGTTGTCCACTGATGATATGTATCTTTTCACACTATCTCATTGCTCTCTGCAGTTCTTTACTTCCCACTTCACCATACCCTTGTCCTCTCATCAATTTCTCCTTATCAAAGGTGACTCTCAAAAAACAACCTGATATGGGGCGCCTGGGTGGCTCAGTCGGTTAAGCGGCTGACTTCAGCTCAGGTCATGATCTCGCAGCCCGTGAGTTCGAGCCCCGCGTCAGGCTCTGTGCTGACAGCTCAGAGCCTGGAGCCTGTTTCAGGTTCTGTGTCTCCCTCTCTCTAACCCTCCCCCAGTCATGCTCTGTCTCTCTCTGTCTCAAAAATAAATAAACGTTAAAAAAAATTATAAAACAAAACAAAACAACCTGATATCCATCCACATTAAGAATAACTACAACAGGGGCGCCTGGGTGGCGCAGTCGGTTAAGCGTCCGACTTCAGCCAGGTCACGATCTCGCGGTCCGTGAGTTCGAGTCCCGTGTCGGGCTCTGAGCTGATGGCTCAGAGCCTGGAGCCTGTTTCCGATTCTGTGTCTCCCTCTCTCTCTGCCCCTCCCCCGCTCATGCTCTGTCTCTCTCTCTCTCCCAAAAATAAATAAACATTGAAAAAAAAAATTAAAAAAAAAAAAAAAGAATACAACAAAAAAATACTACACTTGTTAGCTATTCATTGAGAATCAGCATTTTGACAGATACCAAAGCTTTAATAGAGAGAAGAAGGATCTAAGAAAAGGATATATTTTGTGTGAAGTTCATTATTTCAACAGCTAAATGCCTTCAATGTGCTTGAGACTATTCTATATGTTATTGGAAACAGAATAACGTGGAGTTTGCCTTCTTGGTATTCACAGCCTAACAACAGAGACATCCATGTGAATGCAGCAGGGAACTGAGATGTGAAAAAAAGATAGAGGGGAGGTAGAAAACAAGCTTCACAATGAAAGTAACTCATTTTCCCTAGGGAAGTTGGAGCATGTCAGATTCCGGTCTTAAAGAAAATATGGACATTTTGCCAGGTGACGGGAGGAAAAGGGTCATCCCTGCTAAGGGAAGAGAATGTGAAAAGTGGTTGTAGGCAGGGGGCCTTGACAAACACGCTGTGCTTGAGAACTGGCCAGGAGAAGAATTTCACAAAACTTAAAATCGTACATCGTAGTGGACTCCAGATGAGCCCAGGGCTATGAAGATGAACATGACTTTCAGGGTAACGATCATATTTATGATAGACGTTATAGCAGACTCTCTTGCTCACCACCTTATCACTTCACAGGACAGCATTGCCCCAATGTTGATGAGCTTGTCTTGAAGATTTTCAAGGGAAAGAGTCACTACCTTTCTGGCCAGCATATCCAGCACCTAAACAAGCTTTACTCTCAAGTCTTAGGGAGGCTTACAAAAGAGGGCACGTGTGAGAATTAGGCAAGCAGTAAGCAAATGTCCATGCCGGAGCACAGGCCTGCCTTCCCAGTCTGACTTATATTCTAAATGGCATCTGCCATTACCTTTGTCTCATTCATTTCCCACTATATGTTATTTATTCTTAGGTCCTTAATCTTAGTATTTTCTGCAAACATTGTGTTTTCATTCAAACAGTCTTAGAAGTCTCCTGGGATGGTTGATAGAAGTTTCATTTACCAGCCCATTTCCTCAGCAGCCTGCGCGGGATGGGAAGTGATCGGTGCCATGAGAAGTTACATTTTTCTCTCAATTTTGGGAAGCTTCTGTTTTGAAGAACAATGTTCTTCTTCTCCTCCTCCTCCTCCTCCTCCTCCTCTTCCTCCTCCTTCCTCTTCATCTTTTCCCCCTTCTTTTCATCCTTCTTCGTATAATTTAGTTTTTTTTTTAATGTTTATTAATGTTATTAATGTTATTAATGTTTAATGTTTTTGAGAGAGAGAGAGAGTGAGCAGGGGAGGTGAAGAGAAAGAGAGGGGACCAGAAGATTCGAAGCGTGCTCTGAGCTGAAAGCAGTAAATCAGACGTGGGGCTCGAACTCACAAACTGTGAGATCACGACCTGAACTGAAGTCGGAAGCTTAACCAACTGAGCCACCCAGGCATCCCTATAATTTAGTTTTTTAATTTAATTTGGCTTCCTCTAGAAAAAGATGTTCACTTTTATAAAGTGATGAACTGCCCCCTTATTCAAAAGGGTTTCATGTGGCTTTTGGCCTCCTAGTGCAGCCAATTCTAAATGTTGCTGATTTGTAGTGGCAAAAGAGGTACTAAATGTAATAATGCCCCCTGCGTTATTTCCAGACCACCAGCACAACCCATTCCCCACTGGCGCTTTTGGTTACCATCATAGGGTGGGCAGCAACATACCTGTGCTCAGTCATTGTTATCCCCAGATGTCTGTCCAGCTCTTCAGTTTTGTCTTCATTAGCTATCTGGTGATCGCGTATTGTCACCATGGTTAGAATGTGTTTGTAAGCTTCATTTTGCCTGTCACAAAGGCAGGGTCTGGAGCTAAAGGATGCCCTTGTCCAGTGACTATTACGTTGCTGTTGCTGCCATACAGGATGCCGGCTGCCTCATCCACTACTGCAGGGACAAAGAAGAAACAAAGGCACAAATTCAGGAAATGCTTGGGTGTAGATGCAAAGGATAAGGGAGTCCCAGTTGCACAGCACCAAGTTTTGAGAAATGAGAAAGGTGAGTGATAAAGGAAGTCTAAGAAGAATGGAGGACTGGAACAGCCACTGTAGAGAACACAGGAGGGTGAGCCATGGAAGGGTAGCCAGGCAGCACTGAACTGCTCTTAGACAAATAAAGCATTCTCATCTTACCACTACATAGCCAAGAGGATAGCTTTATAATGCCAAATGTGGCAAGTTACAAACTCTTACCGGCCAATTCTCAATGGGAGCTCTTAGAAAAGCGATAGTGTGAAATGCATTTGAGGAAAAATTATATTTTGAACGCATCTCACCCCCCTCACTAAAGTCAAGGTCAAAAGAGTCTTCCAGTTCTACTCTTTAATAATCCAATAGTTTAGTGCTTCCACTAGCTCCAAGGAAAAAAGCTAATCCCTGCCTGGAATCCTCCCATCCACTGTTTTCAAAGACACTCAAGATGGCTTAGTAATTAGAAGAAATCACTTAGCTGGTGGAATTTGATTTGATTTCAAGTATTATATAAAACACAATTCTCAACTGACTCTTTTGTATTCAGAAAACAAGTGTATCAGTTTCTTTTTCCAGCATACATTTATTCTCTCCAAGTGAAGTGAATTGTAATTAGGCTAAACAATTAATCAAAAAGCATTTATTCATTCCCTACTGTGAAGGATGCTCCATAGCTTGAGAAACAGCCACTGTGGTCCCAATCTCGGTGGCATGGGGGCAGCGTGGGGGGCTGTTGACGCTTACACAGCTAGATCAAAGAGAGCGTAAGTGAATACCCGTGTGATACAGGCATAGGGTGAAGTTAGAGTTCAGGCTCAGCGATAAGTCTGAGTTGTTAACACACTCAAGATGATTAACCTTTCCGATAAAATGAGAGCATAGAACAGCGATTGCTTCAGAAATCCTTTCTTTTCTCGTTCACAGGAAGGTGACATGAGAAGCACTGTGACATCTGGGACTGGGGTGTCATTTGGGCCAGGGAGCAGTTGCACACTGGGCAGACCACTTGAGAAATGTTGGCACTAGCACGTCAGCATCTGCCTTTGAAGCCCAGCAAGGGTGCCAGATGTTGTTTGCGAGATAATCGCCCTCTGTGCTTGGCATTTGTCTCCTTCACGATACAACTGCACTCTGAACAGCCACAGTCAGAGGAGCAGTAAGACAAGTATGAGAGGAGAGGAGACATGCGAGGAAAATTATTGTAGTATCGTAAGTTAAGTCTGTTTTTTCCATAATTCCTTTCCTTTTAATATGCCAAATAGGTGCTAAGGGTTTCAGAACAGTATTTTATTCATTTAATTAATAAGGTGTCTTAAGGGACAGCAGTTAGATACAATTACAAAGATTCATTCTAACAATAATACTTAATGCCTGCATAACGTTTTGGATTCCGGAGTCATTTTGCATTTATTAATTTTCTCAAACTAATAACCATTCCTTCACAGGCAAGATGTGCAGTGATCTTGATTCATAAGGATCAGGAAGTCAGTCAGTACAAGAGATGTGACAAGGCCACTCCTCCAGCCTGTTAAGTGAGTTTAGATCCTGCTAATCATACGGTAGTAGTAGTTCTTGGTCTCAGTCCATCCTCTTCTTAACTTCAAAAGTCACAGAGTTACCTAATGTGTGATGCCAAACTCTGAAACAAGATTCTCTTTTCCATTTACTATGTGACCAAATGAAATGACAAATAGTGTTCCAATTAAAAAGAGGAATGTGAACCCAGTAAACCACATACACATCATAAGATGTGGTGAAAGCATGCAATGCTGGCTCAGGAAAGTTCTGTCTGGCTTCTTTGTGCATTTAGCATCCCACATGATCCATAACTAAAACTCTCAGAGCCTATGGTCAGTGTTAGCTCCTGTGGCCAAGTCGAGGCACCATCAGGCCAGTTAGCCAATACAGATTCTGGAAAGCTCCTACCGAGTGCCCAGTAGTATGTTCAATTCCAAGAGAAATGCAGTATAAATCTAAAATGCGGATTTAAGGGCTTACAGATGAGTAGTGGAAGGATTAACCTTGATAGAAAGGGGAAATATTAAAATGGCATTTCATGAGAAGACCCAGAAACACTCAAATCCTGTCCTTAGGTTGCAATTATCTACTGCTGTATAACAAACCTTCTGAAAATCAATAAGCATTTTATAATTCTTACACGTTCCATTAGGAATTTAGATAGGGCACTGTGTGGGTGGCTTGTTTATTGCCCGGAGCCTTAGCAATGAATGCTGGGGACTAAAATTGTTGGAGAATGCACTGATCTGGAGTTTTCTATACTCACATCTCATGTACCTGGTTGACTCAAAGACTTGATTCAACTGGGGCTGTTGACCAGGCACCTACACACACACACACACACACACACACACACACACACACACACACGTGTAATGAGCATTACTACATGCGATGTCTGCTTCTAGACACAATAATGCCTATTACAGTTTACACTCCCTGTGAATAAGATGAAGCCCAAAACATGGAGAGTAAGGTAATCTATTAGGTTCTTCTTTTCCCATTAAGAGGAACAAATACACGTTAAACAATAGAGATGTAGAAGGCTACCCAATCAGTCCAAGTTCAGGCAGGAGAGCAGAAACCCCTCTAGGACAGTGTTTAAGATAGAGAATTAAGAGTCTAAGGCAACTTTTGGAAGGGCTGAGGGAAAAAGTAACAGGAGGCTACTTACTGCTGGCCTCCAGGCAATAAAAATTGTAGGAATGTCAGGGATGCTGCCATCAATGATGGGATGAACATTTACCCTGGTTCTATCCAAGAGGGATCTAGAGGGACACAGGAAGAATATTTTTCCTACTAACTAAAAAAAGAATAAATGATGAAAACAGCAAGAAAGGAAACCCATTTCGCTCCCAGCCTCTTTCTTATTCCTTGGGGTCTGAGGATAAGATGGCTGGGGCTGTGGTTGGCATCTCACAGCCTGGAGGGAAGACTCCATCCACGTTGTGAGAATGGAGATGCAAAGTTACTGGTGCACCAACCCTCTAATCTTCTACCTTTATATTTGCTGTCATGTAAAGTTAATCCACTCTTACTTTTGTTGAAGTACTCTCTTGCTTACAGCTGAACACACAAACTAAAACATATAGAGTACAGAAACAGATGTTGACAGGCTTTTGTGATGGTAGCAAGGAATCTTTGGATGGATTCACAGATTGAGAAGCTGTATATATAGAGAAAAGTAACCTTCTCTGACTTCAGGAACCTCAGTACTGCCATACTATGTCATGGCCAGTTTACACCCTATCCCCATCCACATATTTGGTGATAACCACATGAATATGAGAAATCAAGACCTAGGTTACAGTGTCTACAATGTTAAGTAGATGCACCCCATTATGCTCTTAAATGTTGGTGAACCTACACAGAGCAAAATAAAAACCGGTATTCTTTATCATCCAGTCTACATGGTGTCAAATGTAAATATTCTGCCAGTCCAGCCACTCATAGAAACACAGATTGCTCAGATTTCTTGACCTCTTTCAGTTTTTGCGGGGAAGAGCCACTGTTTGGTCAGGCCTCCTGTGTAACAATGTAACTGGAAGGAGGCAACAGGTCAGCAGTGAGGGTCAGAAAGTGAAGACAGGAAGGGGAGTCACCAACCAATAAGAGCCACCATGAAGGGAGCTGGTTAGGTTAGCCAAAGACCACCTGGAAAGGCAGCGCCCGTGCCATTCAGCTCAGGTAATGAATGAGAAAAAGCAAAGATAAGTGAGGCATGCTCTTTATACTGTGGAATCCCAGAGCAAGATAAGGTACAGGGCAAGAAGAATGAGGACAGTAAGAGTGCTCCTGGAGCTCTGAGGACAAACTAGAAGCCTCTTTCCTGCTCTCTAACAGCATTTAATATCTTGAACACATATACTCTGAGCATGGGTATTTCAATTATGATAATATGGTGTGATTTAGAATACCTTGATGCCCTCTGACAAATTACTCCTGTGCCCTCTGGCAGACATTATATTTCTTCGGGTTAAATCTTTATTCCCAGGCCAAATTCACTGAAGAAAGCTAGCATTTTATACCAATATCAAAGCATACAGAGAGCTATAGAACTTGTTTTTAAGAGTTCAAATGTCTGGGCCTTATAGTAGGTGATTCAGTAGGTACGTATTAGTTGAAGCCCAGGAATCCAGCTGGTTCCGGCACAGGTAGTGAGAAGAACATGGCTTTTGGCTTTGTATTCTTTAGTGCAGGTCCCAAGCATACGTCTGTTTAAGAAAAAAAGTCCTTTGAAGTCACACTGTTCTGAACAACGAGATATGGAAGTAGAAGGGGGGGGTGGGTGGGTAATGTAAAATGAGATTGAGTTGCCAAGTAAAGTTCATCCAGCCAAAGCCAGATTCTCCAAGGGGAGTCAGAAAGGCTAGGAAGAACTTCCAGTGAAAATTTCTATTGCGAGTGGATTTGAAAATTGGGTGTTAAGTGGAGGCCTGTGTTTATTATTTATTCAATGCATGACATTCTCAGTCACCTCTGCTATGAAGTAAGAGATTGGCAGAAACTCCAATATAGTCCTCTGCCCTGTGCCCAGCACCGAGGAACGCTTTCAAGTAAAAACTGGAGAACAAACACTCAAAAAGGAGACAGGGACCAGCTGGGATTTATTTCGATGTGTCAGCTTGACACAGACATGGGTGAAGGCCAGATATGGATTGGTGACTCACCCACATTTAGATGCAGTCTGTGTAAAATGTTTTCATTTCCGCATCATGGAAGCAAATCTGAAAGCTTTCACTCAAACCACAGAATTTAATTTCTTGCAACAACAAGTGACCCACCTCATTGGATAGCTTTAAAAAGTCCCACTTCAATTCCTGCTTAGTGTCCAAATCTAGTTTAACTAGTTTTTATTTAAGTCCAACATAGAAACAACAAAAATGATGATATTTTGCCTCTAGGTAATTCTCTGCTCCTGTATGCACTGTTTTTAAATAAGAATGAGTTAAAGTTTGGTTAATCCTTAGTACTACATAATCCTTTCAAAATAGACTTTAGATATTACATATTATTTTGAAAGGCACTGATATTACAGCTTGAATGTCTGTACTTTGAGGGGTCAAAAGAGATCAGGAGAGTGTGTTAGCCTGTGTCTATAGCCATCCTCTCTTTGAATATTCACTTTTAGATGAGTCGAACCATTTTTTTTGCAAGCTTTAAAAGGGGGCAAGAATTAAAATATTAAGGATTATACACTGCCTCCAGATTTTTGTTCAACATTGCTTTTTAATGTTCATGATAAAACCAGTTTATGGGAAACTTCTCCCTGACCTCAGATTATCATGTGGACATTCCTATGCATCTTATCATACATAACCAAGGAGTCATCATAAGGTATGGATTTGAAGATCAAAGGATTCCCAACCATCATCACAGTATCTAGAGGAAAGGAGATAAAAATTTTTGTGGTAGATAGTTCAAAATTATTTTTAATAGCTTTAATGAATTATCATGGAATATAAAAACTGCATATAAAGTATACAGCTTAATGTACTGATATATGTATACATTGTGAAATGATCATCACAATCAAGCTAATTAACATACTCATCACCTCTACACAGTTACCATTGTGTGTGGGTGGGTGTGTACCCACTGAGATATAATTTAAGATCTATCCTTTTAGCAATTTTCAAGTATACACTACAGTGCTGTTAGCTATTATCACCATGCTATCCATTAGATCTCCAGAACTTATTCAGCATTCAGCATTGAAACTGTGTACCTTCTGACCAACATCATGCTATTTCCTCAGCTCCCCAGTTTCTGGTAACCACCATCCTACACTTAGCTTTTATGAGTTTGACTATGTTAGATTCCACATATAAGAGAGATCATGCAGTATTTCTCTTGCTGTGCCTGGCTTATTTTAGTCAGCATAATGTCCTTCAGTCTCATCCATGTTGTCACAAATGTCAGGATTACCTTCTTTGTTAAGGTTGAATAGTATTCCATTGCATATTTATATATACTGCATTTTCTTTATCCATTCATCCATCAATGGACCCTTGCCTTTTTTCCAGATCTTGGCTATTATGAATAATGCTGCAATGACCATGGGCTATCTCTTTGCTGATTTCTATCCCTTTCAATATATACCCAGAAAGAATTGCTGGATCATATGATAGTTCTATTTTAATTTTTGAGGAGCCTCATAGTGTAAATTAGTCCAGTCTTTAGGGAAATAAGTTTGGAGTTTTAAAATTATTTATATAGCAATTACTGTGAGTTGGCCTTGAGATATATCAGTAAAACCAATATCCAACCTGTGACCTTTAGTATTCATATCCTCCTTCTAATTCTCAGTTTTCCTGTTAAGGAAACCTGAGAGGTTCTGGTTCAAGATGGCAGCATAGGAGGATCCATAAGAGGATCTTCACCTCCTCCCATAAACATAACAAATCCACAGCTATATATGCAACAATTCCCTCTGGAAAAAAAATTCTGAAAACTAGTGGAACAGATCTTCCACAACAAAAGATAAAAAACCCACATTGAGATGGGTAGGAGACGAGAGACACATTCTCACCAAAAACCCCACCCCTGACCCGGCAACCCACAATTAAAAAGAGTCAAGAGGGAGCTCGCAAAATTAAACTTCTTCTTGAGGGGCAAGGAGTCTGTGCCCCACATCAAGCACCTCAACCCTTGGCACTTGCTTAAGAGAGGCAAACACCTAAAACCTCTGACCTCAAGATCCAATGAGGCTTACCTCCAGGCAAAACAGGGATGAAGGGAATTGAGATTCCGCTCTTAAAGGTCCACATACAGACTCATTTTCTCCAGAACTCAGCACAAAAGAAGCAAATTAAAAAGCACCTAGACCATACGTGAAGGAGATTTCTTTGCTAACCCTAAATTGTCTGCCAGAGGGGTAGAAGCCTGTTGGGATTCTCTCGGGGATGGAGGAGATGGCAGACACCATTTCTGGCATTCTACCTTGCTAGCACTGCCACGAATGCACACCATCTTTGTAGTCTCCCTCTGTCTTGCCGGTGCCAGTGCAGACAGGCATCATATTTGCATTCTCACTCTAATCTGCTAACACTGGTGGGCCAGGTCCACACACTGCCCTGCACTGCTCCTGCAGCCACCACCAGACCCAGAGAGTGAGAGTGGCCTGTGCACATGGAATGCCCCTTGACCATCTGACTCCGGTGACTGGGAGTATTGCATTTCCGGGATCATAGGTCAGAAATAATCATAGAGACAATTCAAGAGAGATAATCAAAAGCTAGGGGGACAAAGATAAAAGATAAGGTTAATCTCCTACACAAAGCCACTCCTTCAAGACTGGGAGAGATGGTTGTTTCACCTAACACATAAAAACAAACACAGAGTCAAAAAAAATAAGAGACAAAAGAAAAACAGAGAAATATGTTCCAAACAAGATAAAACTCAAGAAAAAATTAATGAAACAGAAATAAGTAATTTACCTAATAAAGAGCTCAAAGTTACGATCATAAAGATGCTCGGTAAACTTGGGAGAAAAGTGGATGAAAATAGTGAGAACTTCACAAACAGATATAAAATATAAGAAAGTACTAAACAGAAGTCACAGAGCTGAAGAAAATACAATAACTAAACTGAAAAATACACTAGATTGGATCAACAGCAGACTTGATGAAGCAGAAGAATCAGTGAGCTGTAACACAGGGTAGTGGAACTCACCTAACAAAACGGCAGAAAAAAAAAAAGAATTTTAAGAAGTAGAGATAGCTTAAGGGACCCATGAGACAACGTCAAGTGAAATGACATGAGCATTATGACTCCCAAAAGAAGAGAGAGGGAAAAGGGCAAAAAACTTATTTGAAATAATAATGACGGAAAACTTCCCTAACCTGGGGAAAGAAAAGACATTAAGGCCCATGATGTACAGAGAGTTCCAAGCAAGATGAACTCAAAGTGACCCACACCAAGACACAATACAATTAAAGCATCAAAAATATAGCGAATCATAAGCAGCAAAAGAAAAACTTGTTACATATAAGAGAACTTCCATAAGATTATCAGCAGATTTCTCAGCAGAAACTTTGCAGGCCGGAAGAGATGATGTGATATATTCAAAGTGCTGAAAGGAAAACATCTACAACCCAGACTCTACCCAGCAAGATTATCATTCAGAATTGAAGGAGAGATACACAGTTTAACAGACAAGCAAAAACTAAAGAAGCTCATTACCACTAAATTGGCCCTACAAGAAATGTTAAAGAGACTTCTTTAAGTTGAAAAGAAAGGGTACTAATTAGTAATAAAATAATACATGAAAATTAAAATCTTACCAGTAAAGTAAATATGTGGTAAAGAAAGTAGGTTAATCATTTACAAAGCTAGTATGAAAGGTAAAAGATAAAAGCAATAAGATAATTATAACTACAATAATTAGTTAGGAGATACCAAAATGAAAAAATATAAAATGTGACATCAAAAACATAAAATGTGGAGAGGGGAATAAAAATGCATAATTTTAGAATGTGTACAAGCTTAACTTGCTATCAGTTTAAAATAGACTTTTGTGTAGGCTGTTATATATGAGCTTCATGGTAACCACAAAGCAAAACTGTATCATAAATACACAAAGAAACAATGAGAAAGGAATCTTAGCATAACACTGTAGAAAGTTGTCAATCCACAAGGGAAGAAAGAAAAGAAGAAAGGAACAGACAGAAACTACAAAACAGCCAGAAAACAGTTAACACAATGGCAATAAGAACACATCTATCAATAATTATTTTAAATGTAAGTGGACTAAATTGTCTAATCAAGAGACATAGAGTGGCTAAATGGATAAAAACAAGACCCATCTATATGTGCCTACAAGAAACTTATCTCACATATACAGACTTACACAGACTTAAAGAGAAATAATGGAAAAAGATGTTTCACACAAATGGAAATCAAAAAAAAGGTGAAATAGCTATACTTACAGGAGACAAAACAGACTCTAAAACAATGACTAATAAAAGACAGATACATATAACATAAAGACAAAGGGATGTTGGGAGAAAAATATTACTCCATCCTTCAAGGTTCTGGCTGGTCTTAGAATTAAATTGGCATGAGACAGATGAACAGGAGAAAATCAAACAGAAGTTAATAAGACATATACCTCTACTGCATGGGAAAGACTCAGGAAAACTGAGTAAAGTACCCCAAATGGTGGAAGCCATCATCTTAAATATCATCTTCAGCTAAAGACAAAAGATTTTGGGGCTGAGGAGTCAGTTATAGGAGGTTACCAGGGAAATCACAGTAAACATAAGGTAGTTATGCAGATATAAGCCATTGTCGTCTCCATTGATAAGAGTGTCTAGAGATTGAGTCACCCCCTCCTTCCTGGTAAAGAGAGGAAGACACCCTTGCATATGGAAATTTCTTTTACAAGTTTAAACATCTCCTACAAAAAGGTAAATTTTGCTGGGATTGTCTCCAGTTTCTTAGAAATATCCAGCTTAAAATAATCTGTATGCCAAAGAGACACATTTTGGGGTAGCAAATTCTGCTTTCTTACAGGGGATAATCTAACAAAAGGACATAACATTTGTAAATATTTATGCAGTCAATATACAAGCACCTAAATGTATAATGCAAATATTAAGAAACCTAAAGTGAGAAATTGACAACAATACAATATAGTAGAGCACTTTAACACTCCACTTATATCAATGGATCAATCATCCAGACACAAAATCAATAAGAGAACATTGGCTTTAAATGACACATTACACCTGATAGACTTAATAGATATATACAGAACCTTCCATCCAAAAGCAACAGAATACAGATTCTTCTAAAGTTCACATGGAACATTCTCTAGGACAGATCATATGCTAGGCCACAAAACAAGTCTTAATAAATTTAAGAAGACTGAAATCATATCAGGCATATTTTCTGACTACAATGTTATAAAACTAGAAATTAATTTCAAGAAGAAAACAAGAAAAATCACAAATATGCAGAGATTTAAAAAGATGCTAGTAAACAATCAATGGGTGGAAATGAAGAAGTCAAAGAAGAAAACAAAAAATACCTTGAAACAAATAAAAATGGAAATCAATATATCAAAATCTATGGGATGCTGCAAAAGCAGTTCTGAAAGGGAAGTTTATAGCAATCCATGCCTACCTCAAAAAACAAGAAAAGACTCAAATAAGCAATCTAAGTTTACACATAAAGGAATCAGAATAAGAAGAACAAATAAAGCCCAAAGTTAGGAGAAGGAAGGAAACAATAAAGATCAGAGTGGACATGAATGAAATAGAAATAAAAAGAAAACAGAAAAAAAAAATCAATAAAATTAAAACCACTTCTTTGAAAAGATAAAATCGTCAAACTTTTACTAGAGTAAAAAAAAAAAAAAGAGGTCTCAAACAAATAAAGTCAGAAATAAATAAAATTGTAACTGATATCAATAATAATAATAATAATATAGGATCATAAGTGACTCTATGAACAATTATGTACCAATGAGTTGGACAACCTAGAAGAAATGGATAAATTCCTGGAAGTGTACAATCTTCCAAGACTGAATCACAAAGCAATAGAAAATCTAAGTAGACCAATTACTAGTAAGGACATTAAATCAGCAATCAACAATCACCCAGCGAACAAAAGTCCAAGACCAGATGGCTTCACTAGTGAATTCTACCAAATATTCAAAGATTTAATACTTAACCTTATCAAACTCTTCCAAAAATTTGAAGAGGAAATGGTCCCTAACTCATTTCAGCAGGTCAGCATTACCCTAATACAGAAACCATAAAAAGACACCACAAAAAAAGTAAATCACAGGCCAATATCCCTGATGAACACAGATACAAAAATTCTCAACAAAATATTAGCAAACCGAATTCAGCAATACATTAAAAGACTCATACACCATAATCAAGTGGTGACTTATGCCAGGGATGCAAGGATGGTTCAACAGATGCAAACCAATCAACCTAATACACCACATTAAAACAATGAAGGAAAAAAAATCATATGATCATCTCAATAGATACAGAAAAATCCTTTGACAAAATTCCACATCCATTTATAATAAAAACTTTCAACAGAGTGGTTATAGACAGAACATACCATGACATAATAAAGACCATATATGACAAGCCTGTAGTTAACATCATACTCAGTGATGGAAAACAGAGATTTTCCCCTAAGGTCAGGAACAAGACAAGGATGCTAACTGTTTCCACTTTTACTCAACATACTACTGTTTAATAGTATTATGTCAATGGTATTGACATAAAAACTTATAGATTAATGGAACAAAATAGAGAGCCTGGAAATAAACCCAAGTATATATGGTCAATTAATTCATGACAAAAGAGGTAAGAATATATAATGGGGAAAGGACAGTCTCTTCAATAAATCATTGTGGGAAAACTGAGAGCCACATGCAAAAGAAACTGGATCACTATCTTACACCATACACAAAAATTAACTCAAAATGGATTAAAGACCTGAATGTAAGACCATAAACCATAAAACTTCTAAAAGAAAACTAAGGCTGTAAGCACTTTGACATCTCTCTAGACGGTATTTTTTGGATCTGACACCAAAGGTAATGCCAACAAAAGCAAAAATAAACAAGCGGAACTACATCAAACTAAAATGTTTCTGC
This sequence comes from Leopardus geoffroyi, assembly GCF_018350155.1. Lineage (NCBI taxonomy): Eukaryota > Metazoa > Chordata > Mammalia > Carnivora > Felidae > Leopardus > Leopardus geoffroyi. Next base: position 92,277,632 of record NC_059336.1, on the reverse strand, counting down.
ATAGCAAAGAAAACCATCAGCAAAATGAAAAGAAAACTTACTGAATAGGAGAAGATATCTGCAGATCATATATTTGACAAGGGGTTAATATCCAAAATATATAACAAACTCACAAAGCTCAATAACAACAACAAATCTAATCTGTTTGAAGATGGGGAGTGGATCTAAATCAACCTATTTCCAAAGAAGACACATAGATGGTCAGCAGGCACACAAAAAGATGCTCAACGTCACTCATCATCAGGGAGATCGAAATCCAAACCACAATGAGATATCACCTCACACCTGTTAGGATGTGTATTATCAAGTGTTGGTGAGGATGTGGAGAAAAGGGAAAACCTGTGTATTACTGGAGGGAATGTAAATTGGTGCAGCCATCATACAAAACAGTATGGAGGTTCCTCATAAAACTAAAATTGTAACTACCATGTTCTAGCAATTCTACTTTTGGGCATTTATCCAAAGAAAACAAAACACTAACTTGAAAAGATACATGCTCCCCCATGTTCATTATGGCATTATTTATAATAACCAGGATAAGGAAACAACCTCAGTGTCCAGATGGATGAACAGAAAAAAAAGCTGTTTCTTATATGTACACATATATACATACATATATACATATATGTACATATATGTACATATATACATACGTATATACATATATGTACATATATACATATATCTTATATGTACATATATACATACATATATATACAAATATACATATATATACATACATATATACACACACATAATACACACACAGTGGAATAGTACTCAGGCATAAAAAGAATGAATTTTTGCCATTTATGACATGGATAGACATTGAGGATATTATGCTAAGTGAAACAAATCAAAGAAAAAAAGACAAATACCGTATGATTCCATTTATATGTGGAATCTAAAAATCAAAACAAACAAAACTCAGATACACAGAATAGATTGGTGGTTGCCAGAGGGTAGGGGTTAGCAAAATGGGTGAAGGTGGTCAAGCAGTATAAGCTTCCAGTTACAAAATAAATAAGTCATGAAGATGTAATGTACAGCATGGTGACTATAGTCAATAACTTATTGCAAATTTGAAAGGTACTGAGACAGTAAATCTTAAAAGTTCTTATCACAAGAAAAAAACTTCTAACTTTATATAGTGGTGGATGATAACCAGACTTATTGTGGTGATCATTTTGTAATGTATACAAATGGGGAATCACTATCTTGTACACATAAAACTAATATAATATTGTATGTCAATTATACTTCAATAATAAATAAAAAGAAAGAAAAGAAAAAATGGGAGATTGAACTAGATGTCATCAAAAGCAGTCTGGCTCTAAGATTCAATAGAATCTTGAATTCTTGGGGACTGGCAAAGAGGTCATGTTAGTGAGTGCTTGTTGTTAAGAATGAATTTGACTAATGAAAGTCTTCAAACGATGGGAATAATCCTCATATCAGGATTTTCAACATTTTTATTATGCTTTGTAATTACAGGCAATTTATGATCATCTTTTAAATCTGGCTAATTAAAAAGGATGCTCAGCCAATCTTAGTGGCAATACTTTTTCATTTTGTTGTTAATGTTTTCAGTCAGGAATAAATGAAGATATTACTGTCATTAAAAAAAGAAGTACATTTTTCTGGAACAC